>NW_027589789.1:0-2000 GCF_028453695.1 Augochlora pura
GATGTCATTGAATAATTTCGTTAGCGGTTCACTTTCAACATAGGAAAAACCTGGAAACCGTATTACGGTCCGCCTCCATAAATGTCAATGAGGAAATTATGCAACGGAAATTCAAAAAGGTTTCACAAACTCGATAACTATGTCGCAGCCGGTCGTTCCCGCAGTATCCGCTGTCATAGACAAATCGGTTTCCGATTGGGTTTTGCGTTAACAAACGCGGAGTGTTGCGTATCCAAGATTTCGCTAATTACGGATTAAGAAATAATCATGCCGGAGGATTTTCCACAGTGTGGAGATCTCACTGTACCCGTGAAAAATGGGTATCGAGCATGCGGCTGCTGTCGCGATTGTCGCGCAAGCGAATGTGAAAGGTTCCTGAGAAAACGAGAAGCTCTCGTGACGTATCCGAGAAATTAAGTGAAAATTCATTTCAATATGATCAAAAGTACAGTCGCGAACGCAATGTTTAACTTCGGTGTCATATCGATTTTAAGATTTCATTTGTGCAACACTGTCTCAGAATTTCGCGCCTCTTCATTAAGTCTGTGGCTTTGCTGCGGTATCTTCCCTCTTTCTTCAACTTTGTAATGGCTGCTAGTCAATCATGTTCGCGGGGATTCCAGGATCGAAAGTATAACCTCTGCGGTTGCGGAGACTTGGAGACGTCGCTATCTCTGACCATCTTGTTTCTATTTAATGTATTATTTCAGATCTGATTAAAGAAACCGTGTGTTTAAAGTATATAATCAATCAAGAAAGTCCGAACCATCGAAAGGTTAAGAGTCAAAAGAGCTTAAGGAACAATGTTAAAAATTGGAGACGTTAAAGTTCAACTTCTGGATACTTTATTCCTCCTCATGCTGATGATAAAAATAGCTCTAGAGCTCAGTAGACCTTACAACTTTAAACCACCAGCTTTCGTTGTCGCATTATCACAACTTTTTATCTAATTTTCGACGATTCAAGTGTAAGATGTGCAACGGCACTTGTAAATTCTGATATTAAAAATAGGCTGTCCAGTAGAATGTGAAGAGTAAAGAACTTGGGAAAGGGAGCTGTGGACCTAGAAACTTTGTAAAATTATGGTAAAATATCTAGTGGATCTGATGACGTTAACATGTCAACTCTGGTTGCCTCGTATCTCCTATTTTCTATTTAACCTTTCAAGACTGACGCGTAACCTTCTCCACTGCACTTCTAAATGTCGAAGAACTAAGACAGTTTTGAAAACAATAATGTAATAGCAAAAAGAACACTATGGGCGCGAGTAGAGTGAAAGCGGGATTTGGGAACCGTAGTAGACTCATAGCCCTACGATTACGACTGATCAAAAGAATAGGCCTAGACCCTGGACCATAGACACTACGGTTAGAACCAAGGCCGACAGAAGCGATTGTATCAAGGAAAAAAGCTCCGTTACCCAAGATCTAGCGAATCTACGTCAAAAACGGTTGCAGCATCGGGACTGAACGTCACCCACCGAGACAATTGCTAATTCGATCGGGAATCTCTCGATGTCACAATGTTACGTTGACTGACGCAACGGTGCCGTCGTGGGGAATCCGGCGTCGTCGAGGACACTTTCCGAGGAGGAAGAAGGATGCCGGCTGGCTGAGGAACCGCAGAGGAGAAAAATCGGCACCGCGTAGCGTACGATCGGAAGACGGAAGCTTTTTTTTTCCTACTGGTCCCAGCTGATCGTCGGCGGAATGTGGGAAGGACACGCGTCACTGTAAGCGTGGCCGGTGTCATTGCACGCTGATTCAATGATGATTGTACGGATAGGCGCGGAAAGTGCACGCGAACCGCTCGCTCGCTCGCACTCACTATAACGACTGGCGATCGGTACGCGCGTGCCATAATTTAATCAAACCCAGCGGGCAGGATGATACATGCCGAGCTAGCGACAGCAATGAGCGGACTCGAGCGTGAATTAGAGTTCACACCACCTGGAGAACTAAAATCTCTGTTCCTACGCGTTATATGGTCGGACCGTCCCG
>NW_027589790.1:0-5299 GCF_028453695.1 Augochlora pura
CTCGAGACAATTTGCTAAACCATCGGCGACGTATTAGCAACCCTTCAACCCTCGGACGTGTCGCCATACCCGAATGATCGATCGCTAACCCGACGAGTGTCAAGACCGCCTTCGATCGCGGCAAAGTAATGACTTTCTTTTTAATTAATCAATGCGACTACCGCCCCCTCCCCCCCTCCTCATCCTCCAGCCCGGGCACCGAAAGGAGGCTGTTAATCAGCGTCGTGGCCCCCCGTTTTGAATAATTAATGGCCGAGCGCGTCGATCGAACGGCTCTCACACGTGTCGGTGCTGCGCGAGTTTCCCAGAGAGCCTCTATTCCGTTCGAATTATTTTCTACGGAGCTTCGGCGGATTTGTTAAAAAAAATTGTACGAGATGCGTTCCACCGGGCTTGGTTAATTTATTGCGGTTCCTAGAGAGCGTTTTATTTATTCGCTGCCTCGGATGAGGCAGAAGAATGCATGCGAATTATGCAGGTTTTTTTTGTAATTAATGAAGACTGTTCTCATTGAATGTTAAATTCTGCGGTACTTGGTAATTATAAATTATGAATCGTTTATATATTAATTGGAAGCTCTCTTGCACTCAATGCTGATTCTTTTTTATTGCATATTTAATTATCTTGCGCGTAATGCAGAATTCTCCACTGTGCTCTGAAAATATAAATTTTATCTCGCACTCTGTGCAGAATATTTTATAATATAATTATATAATGCGCTGTCGATGCGAAGGAATTTTATTTTTTACTTAATACAGGATACTTCAGAGATTGTATTAAAATTTTTACTGATTATCAAACTCTGGAGAATGCCTAATAATAAATTATTTATTATATAATGCCTAATAATAAATTATAATTAATTATTATTCTCGAAAAATAAATCGGTAAAAAATTCATAGAAATCGACGGCTACCAATATCGACGGATCAAAAGCAACGCGCGCAATCCAAGCGTTAGGAGCGCGGACTATAGAACGGTTTAGGACAAAAGGATCGGTAATTAGCAGGTCAGATCGCAGCGTTGACGCGAGCACTCCTCGAGCGGCGACGACCGGGGAGGACTCCGCGCACGACGAACGAAACAAAGAGGACGCCTCTCGAGCCCGGCGTGCACCGTTTAAGTTCTGCTCCGGCGGACTCGCGCGGGCCGTATAAAACGCGGGAAAAAAACGCGGCCGCCTTCTGTGCCGCGCTTCTGATTGATTTACCAGAGCTTTTCCGCATCAAAGGTTTCCCCGATAAACTCGGCCGCCGTTGAAGCTCCGCGCGCGCGTCGAGCTCCTTCCTCTCGCGCGCGGATCCTCTTACTCGCCCCCTTTTTCTTCGACGCGAATATTACCGCGCGATACCACGAACCGATTGTCGCGCGTAGAGGAGACCCCGGGAAATAATGCCGGAGGTTTGTTCGATCGATCGGCCGACTATCGTTCGCGCGCCGTTCCCAGCAATCTCGGACCGCTGATTTCTTCCTAACCGCTGACAAATGGCACGCGTGTCGCACCCTCGCCCCGGGTTACCTTCTGATCACCGGTGATACAGCGTCCCGGGGTCTCAAGTCTCGGCTATTGCATTATTTCAATTGTTTAACGATGGACGCGGATAGTACAGTCGATGCACTTTGCTTTTCGGAATAGAAATATGCTCTGCGTTTTTCAACCCTTTTATCATTACTCAGGGAGCGATTGAAAAATTAATAAAATTATACAATATGAAGGTTCTATATCGAGCTTACTGAAAGTAAAATTATTATTATTATTATTTAGTTTGATTGTAAATTTTTTGGTAATATAGACTGTCCCATTTTTGAGAAAAGAAGGTTAAATAATTGCGTCTTGAATAAAAAGACAATGACCAGGTATTTGTTTAATAATATTAAGATATCTATAAAATATGAAGCTTTTATCTTGAGCTTACTTAAACTAAAATCATTGTTATTATTATTGATTTTGACATTTATAATATCGGCTGTCCCATTTATGAGAAAAGAAGGATTTAACCCTTTGCACAAGAAGCGATTTTAATTACAAATCTAATATAATTGTTCTGGCTTCTATTACTTCCATTTTATGTAACAAAGTGTATTTTATGCATATGTAATTGATTCTTCAGGCTCGTACCAACAGTTTCACTGTCAACAATTTTTGTCAATTTAAACTATATTAATATACAAATTATTTTAGAACGCGATAGAATAATTTCAGTGGTGCCTCAGAGTCACCACTCGAGTGCAAAGGGTTAACATACATCGTTAACCTTTTAGATACGGCAGGATTTTGCGCAAATAAAGTTTTTCGTAACTAAATTACGATTTTCTCTTAATATATATTTTTTCCGGACATCTATATATAGTACTAATAACATATATTCTTTCCTTAATATATTGTATATACACACTTTCACTTTAATTGTTTGCTTTAATAAATAATAAAACAATTGAGTAAAGCACGAGCCATTCGCGAAAGCCACTATAGTGGCGCATAGTATCTAAAAGGTTAACAGAGCGCTTTCCTCCAAATCAAATCTCTCACCCTGACCAATCACCGTCCAGCTACCATTCAATCTAATTCCCGTATCGAACGAGAATTAATTAGCAATTCCATAGAATCAAATACGAAAGTTTAGAAATCTTTTATTTCTGAACGAAGGCGAAGGGTCGCGGTGTACGTCGCCGTTAATGAAGAGGAGAAACTCGAGGTAGTCGGAGACCGGAAGGGTGAGAGAGAAAGAGAGAGAGAGAGAGAGAGAGAGAGAGGGTTTCTCCCGGTTAGAGCCGGCCTAGCGATAAGTCGTGGAAAACGAACTAATCAAGGCATTAATCTCGTTTCCGCGAGGAGGCTCGTGCTGTGCGCGGCCGCGCGCAGGGCGCCTGCGCGAATATATGGAAATCAGGCTAATTCCTATTCTCGTCGGGTGCCTTCGGTGGAAAACGGGCGGCGTCGTAAAAATGTAAATCTTGCTTTGAATAATATTTCCCGGGGACACCCTCACCCCCACTCCTCCCTCCAGCGCTACGTCCGCGATCTTGAGCCACGCGGGGAAACAGCGATGCATATGTATAGTATGCTACTATGGATGACAGAGAGCAAGAGAGAGAGAGAGATGAAGGCAGATAAGTGAATTAGTCGAGAAAAATCAAGGGAGCCTTCGCGAGAGCGAAAGTGAAGAGCTAGAGGGTCTGGCGTAGGAGGCGATTGACAATTTCTGGCGAATTTTCTGCTGACTTTCTCTGCCAGCTACAGAGATAACCCTTTGACTTCCCGCAGATTTTCAAGCGTGTGCCAGTTCAATGGCGACTTGCGCGTAAAAAGTTTATTTTATATAATAAGATCGCGAAGGTGGCATGAATGCTAGCATAATTTATCTGACATAGGCGTGACAGTATTTATGGCAACAATGTTTATTTTATTAGAATTATTCGGATTGAGATAATGGAGAATTTATCGAATTATTTGAATTAATTTCGTAGAGAATTTTGTTCGCATTATTCGAATTAATTCAATAGAGAATTTTGTTCGGACTATTCGAATTAATTCAATAGAGAATTTTGTTCGAACTATTCGAATTAATTTAATATTGAATTGTTCGAGTTATTCAAATCATTCGAATTAATTCCATAAAGAATTCTTCGAATTGTTCGAATCGTTCGAATGAGATTCAATAAAGGAATTTCTTTGCATTATTCGAACCATTTGAATTAATCTAATAAAGTATCCTTGGAACTAATCGAATTAATGTACTGAAGAATTATTTGAATTACTCCAATAAAGAATTCTTCGAATTATTCGAATCATTCGAATGAGATTCAACAAAGGAATTTCTTTGAATTATTCGAATCATTTGAATTAATCTAATGAAGTATCCTTGGAACTGATCGACTTAATGTACTGAAGAATTATTTGTATTACTCCAATAAAGAATTCTTCGAATTATTCGAATCGTTCGAATGAGATTCAACAAAGGAATTTCTTTGAATTATTCGAACCATTTGAATTAATCTAATAAAGTATCCTTGGAACTGATCGACTTAATGTACTGAAGAATTACTTGAATTACTCCAATAAAGAATTATTCGATCATAGTCTAATAAAGAGAATTATTATAATCAAATAAACCTCAAAGCTCAACCATAATCTAATAAAGAATTATTGGAACGTATTCTAATTGAACAATTAAAGTGGAACATTCGCAACAGAATATTATATTAAAAGTTAATATAAAAGTTGCGCTCGGAACGGGGAAAGGAAAGGGGATGGAAGCTACCAGCAGAAGCGAAGTAAAATAAATAACGGAAATAAAACAGCGAAAGAACGGGGATAATTCCGAAGTTGAAAGTTTACCGAACAACTTATTATTTATAAAAGTTCCCGGGTCCGAATGGCAGTTGAACGCGAGCGCAGCCGGCAGCGCAAATAAAATCGAGAACAGGAACTTCGAGCTTGGCTCCTTCAACGAGGGGGATGATATTTGATCCGCGGGGGGTGGCAAGAACAATTAAATAAAAAAAAGAAAAACAAATTAATATATATATAAAATAATAATAGCTACGATAATAAAAATGATGGATTTGAAAAGCAGCGAAATTGAAAATCAACGAGCGATCGTTGCAAGCATATAATATATATATATTTTACCTTTGAAATGAGCTTTTAAAGATGAAAGGGTTGTTTTCTGGCAGAAAGGGTTAAAATTAATCGAACATCCGTGTTTCAATAGTTTTATCATTTGGTGAGTAATTATTATGCCGGGAAATCTATAAATATATATTTACCTTCCAAACGAGATTTTAAAGATGGAAGGGTTGTTTTCTGGTAGAAAGGGTTCAAACTAGTCGAACACCTATGTTTTAATATTTTTACCATTCGGTTGAAAATTATGCCGAGAAATATATATATTTTACCTTCGAAACGAGCTTTAAAAGATGGAAGGGTTGTGTTCTGGCAGAAAGGGTTAAAACTACTCAAACATCCACGTTTCAATATTATCATTTGCTTGAAAATTATTATGTCGGAAAAATGGTAGAAATTAGAAGAAATCGAGCGCGCGGACAACGTCGATTAATAATTCCCGGCGGCGAAAGAGTTGCGGCCGGAAAAACCGGTGGAAAATTCGGCTTCGCGACACCGGCGCGTCGGAACCGATCGACCGGAAACCGCAGGAAGTTGTTGCCGATTGGCTGGCACGTGGCAGAGTCCTCTCTCCGGTCCCTGGACGTTCCCGCCACGGTGTTTTCACTGCCCTGCGAATTTCCTCCCCCCCTCCCCTCCCTCCTGTCCGGCTGTAAACGCGCGATAATTAAA
>NW_027589791.1:0-3000 GCF_028453695.1 Augochlora pura
AACAGCTGGTAGTCACACGATATCGCATGCAAATTTTCGGCTAGAGGAACCCGCGGAGGGTGTCAAGGAAGAGAAAGGTGGTGAGAGAGAGAAAGGTGGTGTGTGTGTGTGTGAGAGAGAGAGAGAGAGAGAGAGAGAGAGAGAGAGAGCCATTACGAACCACGTCAGCTCGTCCCCGTCGTCTTAATTTATTCGACAATGCTCTCTCGAGCGTTTACCGAGGAACTCTGGGCAGAACTCCAATCGCTCGGACAGAGATTAAGACGCCTAAGGACCTGGAGCAGTCGAGCCGTTGATCGTTCGAATTCGCGGTAACGTAATCTCGATGCTCCGAGGGCTGATTACGATCGTTCTCCTGTTACCGGGGAGCGAGAGACGCGGAGATGCTGGAAAACAGGGAGGGAGAATCGCGGGACCGGGTGCACAGGCTTAAAACTTTCGGATCAAGGTCGCGAAACAGCGAGCAACAGAGACGAAATAGAAGAGGAAAGAGAAGAGGGAAAGAGAGGAGAGAAGAGTGACAGAGTAGAACGGAGCGAACGTTCGAGTTAAGGCAGTTGCGGTAAAAGCGACGTTAAAGCCGACGACTAAGGCCGTCGTTGCCTCGCTTCGGCTTTGCCTCGGCTCCGAACTCGGCTCCGACTCGGGTCGACGACCCCCTGCGGACGTTCACCGACAACCGTTCGCCTCTATGTTACCGGTACTCGTTCTGGACTCTAATTGACCGACAAACGCGGCTATGGTTTGGCCGTGGACGGGACAAACATCGGGGACGGAGGAGCCGTGTGTGTTGTCCTTGTCGCCTCCGGTTCCACTTCCGCTCGAACCTCCGGACGTTCAACCTTGGAAATCGCCTGGATGCGCTCGGAGTCGAGGCTAGACCGACAGAAAACCGTCAGCGCGCGGACCACGTTCGGACGAGTCGAGGGAACCTCGACGAAATTCCTCCGGTGAAAACGAAGTTAATCCTATACCAGCTGTTCGCCGATCGATTCCCAGGAACCCTACACGGCGATATACGCGACACACGCTCGCGCCTCGTTCTAGGCTCCGACAGGCTGTTACATCCTATGTACTGACCTTTTATTGACCACTTATACTAGCCCATTGTTGAGCACAAAGTCCGATTGTTCCTTTTGAATATAAAAACTAAAATTGTACACTATATTTTCGCTCTTCTAAGCCAAGACATACGTTATCTAGGCAATAATCAATGGATACCGATGAACTGTTTTTTCTTTTTTACATGTTATTTCTAGTCCAAGGATAATTGCTGTTCTTTCGAGTCATTAAGATATAAACATTTTAAAACACTACCAGTTACACCGACCAACAATGTTATCGTATTTCTTTCTCGTCCCTCCCACCGACAGATTCTAGCTTTGAAGAACCGTGGTGTGGACCAAGGATATTGCTATCGAGAGAAGATGAATGCTCTATTCGTTGGGTCCTGCTACGTCACCTTTCCCAGTCGAACCGGTGCGAGCCGGTTGCGCGGCAAACTGACTCAATTTTCAGATTTCCTGAATAATTCATGGCTTTGCCGTTGTCATCCACGAAAGCTATACTAAATAAACTGAACTTTACACTTTATGGCATTTTTCGATCGGATTCTCGTAAAGATTCGTGTTCCACGCTAAACCTACCGAGCACTAAAAATGACTGACGTGTGTTGCTTTAAAAGAATGATTTTTATTATACTGTTTGCTGTAGTGAATAAATTTATTGGAGGTACGAAAGTATCTATATTTTCAACAATTTTCGATCGATGTGATAGAGGTTTAGTGTCGGAGAAGCTGTGCCTCGCGACATAAGGTATATTTTAACAGTGGAATCGATAAGATCGTGAATCTCGGCGGCGGTCCCGGTAACATTGTTACCGTCGCGTTTGCTCAACGATCGTCGCCGTAAGATTGCAGAACAAATTACGGGCGGCGCAGGCGTTACGAATGAATCGCCCAACGCGCTCAGTCTTCGGTTTAATTTGCCGGGGAATAAGGATACACTCGCGCGTCTAATTAGGCAATTACGCGTTACCGATTAGGAAAGGGACCGCCCCGTTCGCGTCTCTCGTTTCCGGTTTCCCGTTTCCCCGGGGAACGACCGGAGCCCGTTCGTCATCGCCTCCTCCGTTCGGCTTTCCCCGTTCAGCCGCGATCGTTATACGGCGGCCATAAAAGATCGTCTTGGACCTTTAAGCGAGATAACGATCTGGCAAATAAATAGGTATTGTTCGAACAGAGTGGAGCCTCGCTCCTCCGCGCGAGACCGTAGAAACTCTCGGAGCCATTCACGGTGCGCAGCTCTAGCCCTCCGAGAGTCAGCGATGCGTTTCGGGTATTAACCTCTTCCGGAAGCGACTCGAGCTTCAGCCAAGGCCACGGTTACGTTCGATGATTATTCCACGAGCAAGCCTTCGGGACGGCTCTCTTTTCCCAACCCGTGGCCATCGCTCTTTGTATCGTTCAAGGTCTGCTGAACTCGGAGAACTACTGTCTTCTCTCTCTCTCCCCCCCCCCCTCTCTCTCTCTCTTTCTTTCTCTGTCTTCGCCGTGTCTATTTCTTCTCTGTCAGGCAATTCGGGAGACAATGCTCCCAGAGAGCCACGGAAAGTATTACAGGTAATTCGGACGCGTCGCCGCGGCAGCTGCGACCTAGCCCTATGTATCGGCGAAAGAGAGAGACGGCTGTTTTACATGTTCTCAGCCTTGTGTATCGGTTACGAGGAAATTTAAAAATCAATCGGAGCGATAGAGGCAGGGACGAAGAGATCCAGTTTCAATCAACTCCGACCCACTTCGATTGTAACCGACCGGAATCGTTAAGCGCTCGTTTAAGCGGCTCGGTGTCGCCGTCACGACTGGTGTTCGAGGAACAGTTCGCTCGAGACCTCGATCTCCGAGGAAACCATAGACGCGTCTTCGCCGATTGGTGCCGGATTACGCTCTAGATTCATTACGGCTGCGAAATGTTTAATAACACGGATTATCTTATCGTGGT
>NW_027589792.1:0-5000 GCF_028453695.1 Augochlora pura
ATGTGTAAGCGCTTAATTATGTAACTTCAATAGAACTATGAGTGCCAAAATCAAAACTCTTATTCAACTTCAACGTTAACTGTCTTTTTATTTCGTGTACCAAGAAAACTATGCATAAACCTTGTAACAACAATCTTAGTACAAATATTCGATGGAAGTACAGCATGTTAAAAGGAAATAGCTTTTTGTTTCTCATGATATTGGATAATAAACACTCTCTGTATTTAGATATAAATATCAACAAGAATCACAAAACTGTAAAAGCCATTCTTTCAAGTTGCCTCTTTTTCGACTTAAAATACAGTTTCACCTACACTTTTAATCGTTTTTTTTTTCTAACGCGCTTTACCGCTATTGGATTGATTATTCCCGATAGTATCGCATCTTCGATAATATAATAAATATGGAACTCTGGGAGGAATTGGCTTTAATACGTTACCTTCCGAAACACCTTTTAATGAACTATCGTCGTACCTGACCCAACCACCGTATCCAACATGAAAGGCATCCGTGACATAGTGACCTTTTGTCGCTTCTTTTCCATCGTGATAAGTAACAGCAAACAGCTTGTAGTGTTTTTGCTTTGGATTCAACTTTTTTATAGCGTTTGGCGACAGGAATTCTGCAACGAGATAAGTTTAGTACACACATACGAAAACAACAACAGTAAATTAACTTACTACTATCTAGCTTCAGGTCGACTGGAAACTCTACACTTTTGAGAATTTTTGAGCAACCATCAAGTTTGTAGTCAAACCACTTTAAGTGTAATATAAGAATGACTGGTAATTCTTCTAAAGTAACTTGTTTCCAAGCTTCGATTTGTTGCTTTGTTTTACTACACGTCATTCCCTCTAATTGATCTTTTCCAACGAGAATTTCAAGCGCGCTCTTCACAGACACAGCTTTCTAAATACGAATCAATTAGTTAGTACATTACAGTGAAACAATGTACATGATCCCATTTAGTTGAGACACACTGCATGAAATTCTTTTTAAGTGAAAAGAATACCTCAATATCAAGTTGTAGGGTAAAAAAAGGTTGGACGTTATCCGTTGGTTGTTCTCCTGCTCGTGAGACTCTTGATCTTAATTGTCCGCGGAATATATCAGACAATGGTGTTCTACCAAATTCAGTACATCGTGTAATAGATCCCTTATTTTTTGGACCCATAACCTACGGTAATTCATGTGATTATTATTGTCCTTTCACAGTCAGATGTTAATTTAATCCAAGAATCGAAAACGTACCTTCCATTCTTCTTCCCCATTGTTATAGTTTATATTAGTTTCAACACTAGTCATTACGTTTTGGTCATTATTTACTAATTTAATAAGCTAAAAGAGAGAAATCAGAGGCGGTTATTTCTGTTGTACAGTTCAATTACTGATCGAAATAAATTATATGTTCGTACTTCAAGCATTTCATCATTGATACCATTCAGAAGGCACGAAAGGAACTCTTCTGCATCTTCTTGGCGCCCTTCCACAGAAAATACGCCCGCAGCTGATGTGTTTTTTAACATTGTATATACATAAGAAGGTTCAAAGGCCACTCCACTTTGTATATCTACTATTGTGTCTTCTCCTCGTTTACTTGCTCTGTCTTTTCTGGCCAATCGTGCACCATCTGACAAAGGTGTAAATTCGTGTACAAATTTAATCCTGCATAAAAGAGAATAATATGCAATATTTATTGACACTATAACTAGAAACATCTGTTGTGTAATCAAAAATATTACTTACATATTATCAATAAGTGGAGTGTAAGATGTCTTACTGGGAGTTTTGGGATGTGGAAAAGCCATTAGAAGATTATAAAAAGGTGGACAAGCTAACAAAGCTTGCAATATACTATTAATGTAACAATAATTGCTACGGTTCGTTAATCCACGAGGTAATAAACTTACAGTTTGTTTATCCATTTGGTAATTTAATAAAAATTCTAAAATGTAGTATTTAAATGTGTTAGTCGTATATAAGAAAATATACTTTCATTCATTTTGTTCGACAGAAACTTACCACCCATTTGATAGGCCATAACGTGATTAAACCGATTTCCTACAGTTGTGGATACTACGATTTTTTTCTTATTTATCATGTTTTGTAGATTGGATGGCGCATTGTCATTCGTAAAACCTGGTGTTCCTGTACGTTGATCTTTTTCTGATTGTGCCTGCTCTTTTGTAGTTACATTATTTTCTGTGATCGGACTAACGGGTATTGGATTAATGCGCGCCGTGGGCTTGTAATTTGATAGAGTTGATTGTGCATCTGTGTTTCCCTTTTTCAGAACACTTGCCCAAGATATATTAGATACACTTGGGGGTGACGTAGCAGGAATTGGAGCTGCCGGAGCATTACTAGTCGTAACAGGTGAGTTATTTAATGTTTTACTTACAGTTTCATCCAGTACACTCTTTACAGGAGTGTCTTCTTTTTGTGCTTCGGTTTCACCTTTAGGTATTGGTTTGGACAATGTTTTAACAACAGTAGTCTTAATACTAGAGACAGTTTCGTTTTTATACTCTTTATCAGTTTCTCCATTTTGCTTCACCTCAATGCTGCTATTGATATTCACGCATGGCACATCGTTCTTTTCAGCTCCATTGCAATTTTCATTTACAGTCGACACAATATTGTGCTCAATTTTTACATTTACAGGGGGTACTTTTCCATTTGCATTGGAATTTTTTCTGATGGCAGTATTGTCGTCCATGCTGTCATTACACTGTTCAACTTTACTGTTATTTACAGTTATTACTGTTGTGACTATATTGGTCTGGGATGAGTTGTCTTCTTCATTCATTTGATGAAAAGGTTGCTTCACTGGTGTATAAACATTTTGGACTTGCTTTTCATATGGTTTCGTAGTTTGTATCTTTGCACATTCTTGGGCTGGTTGAGAAAGCACAGGGGCTGCTTGTCGAATACACCTCATATTATTAGAGGGATGATGGTATGGAGGATATCCATATGTGGGCTGAGCATGTGGATGTGTACTAGTGTGCGTATGAAGATTTGGCTGATATAGTGCTAAAGGATAATGAACATGACCAGAGAATTGTTGTTGTTGAGCTTGATCAGGATACATGACCACAAAGGATAACTGTGGATGAAATTGTCCTTGTTCTCCTATGTATCCTGGTTGTATTTCATTTGCAGGATTTATTCCACGATTGAAGTTGTCTCTCCTTATACCTCTTCCTCTGTTATTTCTTCTATTATTTTCTCTATTACAATTGACATCATGAATTTCATTGCCAAGATTATATCCAGGATGAGAATAGGTCATTGCAGGCATAAATGGTTGTATATGAGCATCTGTTGGAACAGGATAAATAGGTGGTCCTTGCCACTCATTACACATTATTTGTTGCGTATATGAAGGAGGTGGTGGCATTGCTACATAAGAAAAATCTTTTATATATTAATTATACTAATTACGTTATGTTAATATATATGTTAATATACAGCAAGCTGATATAATTACCATTATGATACCATTGGTTTTGTAACTGGGGAATCTCTGTTATAGAAGTATTGATATCATTATTAGTTTCAAATGTGTCCCATGGTAATTTTAAGGCATCGGTAATGATAGGTGACTTTAAAATACCAATTAAATGATTTTTATCATTCTCATTTAAATCATGTAAATCCAAAAATTGAAAATCAAGCTGAAACATATAATAAGACAGAATGAAAGTAATTATAAATTTTAAAACTAATTCATTACAATAGAAGAAATGTAGGTGTCAAATTATTTTGCAATTTATTTAAATAGCAGGGTTGAAATATATATATAAAATGAATACATAGAATTCATTAATAATTTTAGGTCAATCAATAAATACTCAGCAGTGTTATGTCCTGGCTATATTTTATTAAGAATTAAATATATGATGCTGTTACTCAATTTTTTGGAGAAAAGTTTTTGTACATAAAATCTGTCTAAAACACAATATTAATAAAGTTGAATAGAAACAAGCAGCAGTTTATACAATAACTTATACTATTATATAAAAACAAATATTTTCTATCGATTTTTCTGTAATATGTTGTATTGTTCGCACTTAAACGAGATTTTCCATTGATTACACTTTGTTCTATAAGCAACGATATCTTCAATTTTAATATGTAACCATGAGCCTAACCTCAAATCCTATGGCGCACAGTACGACTGTTGAGAATAATTAGATATCGTTCTAACAGACTTATTAATTATGTACAGAAGAATATCGTACCTCATTTTGAACATCCATGGTTAAATCCAGGCGCGGTATAAAACATTAGAAATAATACCAGCAGAGAGACATGAGGCTCCGGTGATTTGTGTCGGCGATAAAAAGGGGTAGACGTTGGTGTTAACGCTAATGTTGCTTTTTGTTCTTATGAAAATTACGTAAAATACGTATTCGACAATAAAATTATAATATCCGTATTGTCTTTGCGCAACGATAAAATGGAAGAGGGGAGCGCGGACTATTAACAAATTACACAATATGAACCATCATATTTCGGCAGTTGTGTGTAGTTAAAATGGGCCAAGCACGTTGCTCCACTGCTGATTTCTTCTCTCCCTGAGATTGGCGTCGCCACTGTCACTGCCAGTCACTGCTGCTACTAGGGATAGACATTGAAATAGATTTTTCCCGCTCTCCTGTTCTTCTAGAGTCTTTTCATTACTTTTCAACATTTTAACACTTTTGTTATGGATTAACTTCCGCGAATTACATTCTTTTTCAAATTAAGTAAACGGTTAGCCTGAAAAACGAGTTAATTCATCACTATGTTCGACTTCACTTTTTAAGTAATTTTCTATTTTCTTATATTTTTGTTTAATGATTCTTATACTCAGTTATATCATAATGAATTAAACACATGACATATATTTTTATCGAACAATTATTTACTGATTGAAGATTTGTCGTAGATTAGTTCTGGTAACATAAATTGAGTAATATGTGCGGTGATGAAGATTCGCATACGTTTGATGT
>NW_027589793.1:0-22260 GCF_028453695.1 Augochlora pura
AGTTATGCTAATCCGAACATTAAGAACATTTTGGAACGCAAAATTTTTGAGAACAGGGTACATTAATGCCACGCTGAATGTCGTCTGGTAGGAATCGTAAGTCTACTTTTAGCATGGACAGAACACGATTTTTCAAGTCTCGCGGGTCGCCTTTCTTGCTGACATCGCGTGACAGAGAAAGAGAAAAAACAAAACTCAGTGCGAACGAAACTACCTGAAAAGGCAGCAGCTAGCATGCTGGTGTACATTACTATAAATACATTTTAATGCTAGCGAAGTTGTCGCGCGAAATAGTGGAATGTCTTACAAGGGATAATACTGTCGAATAAAAACACATTAACAATGGTACTTTATGGGTGATGTGGCAATGTATTGAGACGAGCGCCGCCCTAATGCGCCACGAATAGTAATTACGGTACGCTCCTGAGGTGCTATGAGCCGATGGAAGCAACACGGGGAGCTAGATGGTGCGGCAGTAGCAATAAGCAGAGACCCGTACAATGTTATTATTATTACTTCCACGTCGTTCTGAGCCCTGATTTGGGGAATCCCGAATACTACAGGTGGACGAACTTCAGTGTGATCAGCGCTCCGTAAATGTCATTGAAGACTTTAATTTTTATTCGTTTTTATAGGAAATTGTATATAATTTTTTACATGAAATGATTAAATAAGGTATGTAGAATATTCCTGTAGAGTTTATAACAGTCGTTTGTTTATAAAAAGTATCCTATAAATGAAACTAAAAGAAAATATGGTACTGGACGATTTCCAGTGCAACCAATTGTAAGTCTGCACATGATTCTGTTACAAACTGGACGTACGCCACGATGTGTGCGAATTTTTATTTACGGGGAAAGTATGTAAAACGATTCACGTGGTGATTTTACTTCGCAAATTCTTTCAATTGTTTTCAACGCATTCGATGCCTTGGCAAAGTTCTTACATTCTACGGTTCCGAAACTCATCAACAATTATCATTTGATCATTTTGTTATTATTATTACTATTACCTTGCCGCACTGCTCTGTTTAAATTTTTAAGTTCTATTAAATAAAGTCAGTGCTCGAGTCCTGAACTTGGCATTAATATTCATGGTTAATGATTTCAATTAGTTAGTCGACTTTGCGTGCGGAGTATGCCAGGATTGAACAAACGGTTGATCTTAAATTTTACCATGGCCGAAACGTAAGGCATCTGTTTCTTTTTTCCATGTTTCGGCTGTTTTTTCAGCAGTTCCCCTTAAATCGACGGCTACGGGGACCGTAAACAGGATACGATACCCCGCGGCGGATATTCGATAAAAAAGCGGTAGCATGGGCAGCAGAGAGATTAGCGACGGGTACCTGGGCTTTTTCAACCCTTTCTTCTTGCATTCTTTCTGCAAAGAAGAACGTTCAGGGTCCTGGATTGTCTGTGCCCACAGTTTTTTAACTGCCCGTAAAAGGGTTACTTTAGCGCGCGACGCAAGCAAGAACCACGGATAATCCGAGTACCTCGGAGCTGGTCCAAGGTAAAAACTTGCGTGCTTTTTACGATTAATAGATAGGATCCGAGTTGCGACAAGACTATCCTCGTCTGTCCCGGATGTTTTTTAGTTTACGAAGAAACGTGCCGAGCGATGACAAAAACGGTTCGTTTCGAGACAGCAATTCGAGGCGAAGGATGCGAAGTTGAAAACGACTGGGAAAAAATCGAGAGGGAATAAAATTATTGTTTGCTCTGTAGATAAAAACAAATCCTTCTTAGCTTTTTCAAGTAACATTCTCAACAATTTTTTACGAGTGAACAATTATTCTCACTATGTTTTTGACCACTTCCTCGTAAAAACCGCAGAAATTACCGGATGTTACAACGAACAGGTTAAATTTTGGACTGATGAAGGGGTGGTAAGTACCGGCTGCGAAGTCAGATATTTCCAGCAAAATGTAGCTCTCGAGTTTGGTCATGGAATTTTTTAAATCCTGAGGCTAGCGAAATAGTAAAAAGAAAATAATAATAACAACAATAATAACTTTAAAAAGGTATGGTAGGAACCACGCAAGGATAGACGAAATACAAGAAAAGAGGAAGAAGAAGAAAGAGAAAAAAAGTCACATCGAAAGCTTATTATCTTCAAGGCTTAAAAAGTATAACAGAAGAAAGTAATGGTTGGAGAGATTTAAGAATAAGTTTAAGAACATCGAGCAAGTGCATAGCAATTGTGTTCTTCCATGAATTTTTGGGCAGATGTTAAAACTGTTAGATAATTTATAAACGAATAATAGGTCTGCGGCGGCTCGAGAGTAGAACATAGATCTAGAATTCTGATAGGCATAAGAAATAGGCGACTCAGTGTAGCGAGACAGAAGTTTATACATAAGTACGATAGACACACACACCAGCTTCCATTTTCTACGAATATTCACCTGTGAATTTCACCATGCGGATTACAATCCGCTTCGATGATGTCGATGATCACAACCCCCAGTTTCTAACGCGATAGCAGGTAGCTCCACTTGTGCTGCGGCAATTCGATGTAGGGTGGTTTTTTTGTCGACGATAAAAACTCGATGGAAAAAAAAGAAATGACTGCACACACTCTTCCCCTATAGTGCACCGAGCCTAATACGGCCAAAAAAACTCCCCTTCTCTCAACAGGTTGATGCCTATTGTGTAAGCGGGTTGTAACACGAGATCGATCGCGAGCGTAAAAAAAAATATTAAAACCTCCCTGCATGCAACAGGTGACCCTTTCACGGGCGGGGCTTTAGAATCGCGCCCCTGCACGAGTCACTTTTACCCTTTTAAATTCCCTCGTATCAAAACGGGAGCACCGGTATTCTCTCAAGAGGGTTACCTCTTCCCTCTGTGCAATTGTATTTGTCTTCATTTTCCTGTTGCTACTTGGTGTGACGTGTAATTTATTTATTTATTAACGGGTATAAACCCCTTATATATGCATATTTATATAAAGTTAGTAATACGTCGTAGGTGATATTTGAAAGAGGGGGTGACTAAAGTTAAATAGGCTATATTCCAGCAAAATTACGGTATTAATTAATATATGTAATAATATATACAAAAAATATTCAATAATACATACAATAATATATGCAATAATATATACAAAATTAATATATGAGAGAAAGAAATAGATCCGTTTAATGGCGTATCAGAAGAAGAAATAGATCCGTTCAGAACATTATATGCAAAAACGGAAATCATGAACCATACAGCGAAATTCAAGTAATCGAATGTTTATATGAGCTAATATCAGGAGGTAATTATGGTCGTAATAAAGAAATTGGTGCCTAAATTTGAGTGAGCATGTGCGGAAAAGTTAATATAGCACGGTTTCGATTTTGGAGCACTGAAATAATGAACCATACGTTAGTCTCAGAGTATTTATATTAAATTAACTAGATGCACTATAAATCAGTTTTAAAGTTCCAAAGACTTTTCTGGTTATATCATAGATGTGATCGAAAAAAGATAGATCATTGTTTGAACTTTGAACAATCGGTTCAGAAAAGCCATTTAGCCCTTACAAATCCTTGTCTAAGCTGTAAGCAAAAACAATGAAACGAAATTTTGCTGGTCGGCTGAATGGTTAATTGTCTTTTCATTTTCTTTTTTTTTAAATGAGAAAGCCGTGGTAATTCGACGTAGCTAAATTGACTTTTTAATGGCTTCCGTGGGCGTCGTCGCATTATTTACTTATCTGAATTCGGCATAGTCGTTCGAAAGGGCCAATCATTAATAATGGCTCGGAAAAACAGGCTGTGAAACGCGTGTTGGGCGGAACGCGATACGATTTTTTGGAAAAACGTGCCGCTCGTTAGGGGTCCTCCATATGTCGTCTAGCGACGAACGTTCATCGGTCGGTGGTCGAACGGTCCAACGTTCTGCTCGCCGCCGGTCGGTGACGTTGCAGATCGATCGATCGTCCCGAGCCCTAACCGATGCGGATTTGATTTGCGTCGGGGGACTTCGCTTTTTAACGCGCGTTTTTCCGTATTTCACAGGCGACGCACCGCGCCCGGCTGCACTGCATTAAAACGCATTCTTAATGGCCACGGTGTCTGAATTCTTTGTCGAGTCCTTCCATTTAAAGGGCATTTCGAGATCGCGTCCCTCGCAGTGATCCGCAGAAACCTGTGGGACCACGGGAAAACCGAGAAAAAAAATTTGGAGGACACGTTTTCGTGTCTTTGACATTTACAAACGATCCGTTCGCAGCTTGTTCCCATACGTTTTCAGCCCGAAACGGAATTCGGGTGTTTCTGTCCCCTGAATAACCGGAGTGTAGACGAAACGCAAAATTTGCCTGAACTTCTTTTCTCCGCGCGATTTACATAGTTCCTGGATCATCTTGTAGAGAAATACCGGGATAGGGTTAATACATGTACCAATTATCGTGCCTGTCCCAATTTTGAACTAAAAACGTGTAGGGAAAGGAAAATGTTATTAACGGTAAAAAGAAAATACAATGCAAATAATATTAATGTAAAACGGATATAACAGGAGAAAGCAGAAGGAATGAGAAGAAAAAACAAATAAAAAGAATAAAAGGAAAAGTGAAAGAACAACTCAAGACTTTGTTAGAGTAACTAAAATAGAACTATATACTTCAAATACTATAAAGTAAAATGTAGAAATTTTTAAGAAATTATCCTGTATTTAGTAACTCACATTTCTCCGTATTACAAATTTAGGTAACATACGTGTAGTATGTTAAATTTTGGAATTTATGAGATGGTACTAATTCTTGAAACATTTGTTATCTTATTGCACTAATCTAATTAAACTTGTACATATCTTAAGTGATACAGCAGTTTAACCTTTTTACTGCGCATTTAACAGACTGTGCAAATACATTGTGCACAACAATTTATATACATATACACATATAAATGGCTGGAGTATTTTCCTGTTTTAAATAATTTTGCTTCGCTTGTGTAAGTAATGTAAGTATATTAGATCAATAAACGACGTATCGTAAATATACATCTGCAGCAATGAGAAGGTTAAGAATATTTACGTTTAAATTCCTCCGATTCCTTAACATAGCCACAATCGATACATATACCCAATTCCGGTATGATACTTTTCTTAATACACCAAACATAGCTGCATGTTCTTGTGTTTTTCCCTCTTTGAAAAGCTGCAAATTAAGCATTTAACGAATGACATTTCTCAATACAGATAACAGTTCAAGAGAATGCCAACTTAACCCTCTATTAACTATCTTAACCCTCTTAGTACCGAACAACGATATATCCTTGTTGGCTATTGTTGGAAAGACAGTTTTCTTAATATTTTTATTAAACAACAATTTCATTTCCTATTTTCTCTCCCTTTTTGAATTTGTTATTTATCAGGCTTTTCAAAATTCTTGCAATTTCTTTTCGAAACTTTATCAAACTCCGTCGAACGAGTTTTAAACATTTCGCTCAGATACAGACACTTTTGGCCGGTACTAAGAGGGTTAAACTAATGTAAAATTGACGTATTAACCTCAATTGAGATTTTCAATGTAAAACAAGTTTCAGTCGACGAGTCGACGAGTGACAGACGGCGGAAGAGCGTATGCATGGAAGAGAGATTCCTGAGAAACCGCTAATCCCCGGTGACACGGAGGGAGCGTAGACCTCTCATTAACTGTAATAACTCGTAAAAGGATGGTAGGAGGAAAGCCCTCGCGCGATTTCTCGAGGCGACGCCTATTCTGTATTCAGGAGTTCCGGGGAAATTTAGTGGCGAGCGCGAAGGTGCTCTCGCCGAGTTCCTTATTCCTTTCGAGATCGTCGGATATATACGTGAAACGGCTCTATAAATAGGGCAAGAGAGAGGGGCAGCTGAGGCGGAAAGCGGAAATCACGAGGAAAGCACGCGTGTTTCGGGCCGTATCGTGTGTCGACGACGCGGCGCGCTAACAAAAAGAACCGAAAAAAAAGAACAGGGAGACGGGCCAGGGGGGGAGCAGAAAAATGTCCAAGATGCGGTACACCGTGGATAGCCAGTCGATCGTCTCCCCTGCGAGCTTTCGACTTGGTCGTGCCGACGTTACGATTGTCTTCTATCGTATTTTCTATCGTGTCTTCTATCTTGTTTTCTATCATCTTTAAGAAAGGCAATATTTCGAACACAATACGTATCCCTTTGAACCACGTAATCTCTTCGTCTAGCATTTTTGAGTGTCGTTAACGATAACAGAGATACTGCTTCGTAAACAGCTTTAGTGAATCACCATGTGTAATTAGAGACTGTAAAATAGGTAGCGGTATCTTTTCATAAGATCGGACTACTCCTCGAAATCGTTAAGTTTCAATTAAGGTACTCGGAGTATCGGAAGTCTCGAGAGCCTCTAATTTCCAGTGACTGCAGCCGGTAAAAAAGCATCGGCGCGCACATGTTCGGGCCGGTTCGGGCCGACAACGTCTTGCGGGTCACGGGGCGAGCGTCGGCCAAAAAGGACGGAACAACAGAAAAAACGCAGCCGGACCAGGACGTTTGAAAAGTGGCCAGAATTAACGCGTGCGCCGTGGCCACCCTCTGACCTCTCTTTTCTCCCCGTTGTCCACCCCTCGTGCATGGGGCGCACGGGGACGCATGGGGTGCCAGGAGGGTGCAGTAGCCGAACGCTCCGCCCTTCGAGGCTGGCTCGCCCCACACCGGCCCTACACAAAAAAACCTTATAAATGAAAATGATCGCAGAGAGCCGCGTTCGGCGACCGTGGTTTTCTCGTTTCGCAGAAACGAAATCCGATTATGGCCAAAAATGATGCTCGAGGACAAGCGGCGATCGAACCTGGGCAAATCCGATGTAATGACCCACGGATTACACGATTATCGGGTCCACGCTTGTTAGGCGTAGTGTCTATCCGGCGAATGCTTGATGGGGCTCTAGAGAAGCTTCCAGGTTCTTTCCGTAATGCTTGTTAACTCTCGTCCGGTCTCGTGTCGCCTCTAAAATCGTTTCGTTGGCAACGTTTGTGGTCATTTATACGGTTTCAAGGCTCGTACGTTCTTCGAAATCTATAATATCATCGAATAAGTTGCGTGAAAATGGACGAAATATACTATTCTAGAACCTAGAGGTCACCACGCTAGAAATTACAAGCAACTTTTGATAACCTTCAACTAGACAATTGCTGCAATCTCTTGGAAAAGTGTACGATCGACTACTATGGCATAGTATCAAATGAAATGACTGAAATGAAATTTTATCACTGACATTTATTTCATTAACTCAACCAGTTAGCTGCTTTCGACGAGTACACGCGTCATAACATACAATATTACTATTCCGTCACGGCGAGTATGCTCGTTAAAAACCGTTTAAATGGTTAAAAAGATCCAATAAAAAACGAACAGTTTTCGGAGCACAAGGAAAACGAACGTGATCTCGACCGGCTGTTGATTTTTGCTCGCAGCTTTCGCTCGGTCCATAAATACGGCAGAGCGTTTGGTTATTAGGGCCGGTCAGTCATTAAGTTGGACGGTCGCAGCCGGGGGGTCCGGTTTTCCGGCAATGCAGGGTGAAAATGCGATTCCCTAGCCTTTCTCACCGATGCGGCGACAATCGTCGCGCGGATATTCGGGAACGACGGCTGCAGCGGCGGTCGTTGACGAAAATCTCTTGGTCGCCGGTCGCCTCGAGGCCTATTGGGGCCGGAATCTCGCTGGACAATGGTCACGTATGCTTCGATCTATAAATCTTGCATTGTCCGACGCCGATGTTTAGTCGCCCGCATATTAACCCAGGGGTGAAAAGGCCGCGCACCCGGCATTGTTCAATAGTTGACCCCTCTAGTGGTACCGTGACCCCTGGCTTCCTTATTTATCAGGTTACGAGTCGCACCGTTCGTAACCGATCCAGGGATCCTCTCCTGCCTCTGCCGCCGATTCTGCGATCCGTTGACAGCAATTTCGGTCCTTTTCTTTCGAAAGCGAAGCGGCGCACCCTGACCACGCGCGCACCACCGCGAGGCCGCTCGTCGATTTCAATCCGTTACGCTCGCATCTCACAGATTTACGGACAGACGGGCGATCCAACAAATCGTACAATTTACGATTGAATGTTTCTTGAGCACCTTTTTTTACGAGCAACGTCTTCGAAGTTCTGGGAAACTTTTAACACGTTCACGCCAGGGCCGATTTTTACGATTTATTCCCAGGGGCGGGGCGAATTTATACAAATTTTTTCGTGTAGCGGGATTTTTAAAAAAAATAATCGAGCAGGGTTGAACTTTAACGTGTTCAAAACGTCTCGGGCCACCGATCGTACACGTCGGCGTAAACGTGTTATAGAATTGTTTTGATTCAGGCCATTTGTAATTTTTTTCTTTTCATTAAGGAAAAAGACACATAAAATTGATTGCTTCATTTGTACCACTGGTGGTACATGCCGGCGAGAATGTGTTAATCGACGCGATATTATTTTGCAGGCATATATTATGTCATATTCTTCAAATAGTTTTATAAATACTAGATGCATTCATAAAATCTGCGCATATTTAATTTTACTATATTTTATTAAATTTACAGGTGCGAGCTTTCAATGCTGTAGCAAATGATGCAGAATGATTAACACACTATCTGCGGGTCATGGTTCGATCTTTACTTACGACTAACCGGGGAAAATGAATTCAGAAAAGAACTCTTTTTTAAAACGTCTGATAACAAGGATTTCTAGAATTTTACAGGGGGATTCTTTCAAATATTTAATGGAATCAACATTAGAATTATCAGATTAGTCAAAATCTGGATTCTAATCTTTGCTCTTACACCTCCTGACATTCTAAAAATGTTTCCGTGACAAATTAAATAATCTTCTACATTGAAGCATGTATATGATGTATTTATAATAGATGATATATTTACGTAAATCTGTTCTTGTTATTATTACAGAGCCATATATTAGACTGGTCAGAAATTTCGTGTGATTTTTAACGATTTTCAAAGCTCGGCGTTCTAAAACTAATTTCACCCTGTCTAAAGGAAATAATAGTTTGTAAGGTAACACTCTTACTTCAAATAATGTCCAACGATTTTCGTAATCTAGATCGATTGGTAAGTTAGCCGGAAATCTGAAGATGGAAAATGAAAGGGAATATTTTCAGAAAATTATGTTATTTTATTTTAATAAAGGTAAAAATGCGGCACAAATATTTAAGTTCCCCTGTGAAGTATATGAAGAGGATGTAATCAAAGAACACGGATAATAAATGTGGTTTGCGACATTTCGGTCTGGGGATTTCTCTCTTCAGGATTCAGTAAGCCGTAAAAAATTGACAACGCGTAATCAAATAAAGTGTACAATTGACAACAATCCTCGTTACACAGCACGAGAACTTGTATCGGATCGACAAATATTATTTGCATTAACAAATTGTTATTCTAAATTCTGCAATCGAAATTCAAGAATTACTGAAAACCGCACGAATTTTTCAAATTCTATTTAAGGCTCGGCGTTCTAATGTTAAATCAAATTAAATTTTTTAGAAAGGTATTATATATAGTTTCATGCTTTACTCAATTGTATTATGAGTTATTAAAGTAAATGATTATAGTTAAGGTGTATATGTACAATACACGACGAAACGAATATGTGTAGCTAGTACTATATATAACTATACCAAAAAAATATATATATATATATATGTTAAAAAAAATGGTAATTTAGTTATAAAACATTTCATTCGCACAAAATCCAGTCGTCCCCAAGAGGTTAATAAGATTGAGTCTGTGACATTCGTAAATAAGAGGAAACAATCGGATGCTTAAAATGTCTGATATCGATAGAGAAACGCGATTTAAAGAGTTAAATAATCGGACAGGCTATCTGTAGTAAAAAAACATCGAATCAATGACGATACTGCAGATTGTCATTGCTACTTCTTCTCTCGTTTTGGCTCTTTATCGGCTGGCTAGCGGAAAGTTGGCCTCGAAAGGATCCGGCTAAAGAATCGTCGGACACCGATAATCGACCGTTACGAGGGAACGGTCGATTTCACCGATTTCTCAAAGAAGTCCGAGAATAAAGCGAAGGAAAAGATCCTATATGATCGAGACATAGATCGTGGACGGCACGAGCCAGATGCTTGGAATCGATCGGGGAAGGCTCTCTTATCCGACCGGTAATTCGAGCGTACCGAGCTCCGGCGAAACCGATCGAATACGAGGTGACTTGCCATTCACGGCCACCTTGCATCGACTAAAAAAAAAAAGTGTGTTTTCCCACGTCCATCGATCTGCTCCAGTTTTGAGGGGCGAGTAAAATTTTTTGTAAACCTGTTTGACGCGCGTAGCACGATCTCTTTTTTTTTCGTGGTCTCTTCGATTCACGATGGCGGTGAGAGGCGTTTTGTTCCGAGGGCTGACAGCCGACTAACGATCCCCCGAATGTGTGTTTATTATAAGCGTCGTGAGTCGCGCGCCACGCGCTCAGAAAAACCAGCCTCCGACGAAGGAGTGACGAGGATAGAACGGGAGAGTGAAAGAGAGAGGGATTGAGAGGGAGAGATAGAAGAGAACCAAGTGCAAAAGAGAGAGAGAGAGAGAGAGAGAGAGAGAGAGAGAGAGATGGACGTTTTCCCGATTTACGGGAAGCATAAAAAGCCGGGGGAGAAAGGAAGAAAGGAACGAGGGCTGGGAAAGACGAGGGGGTCGAAAAAGAACGAACACGCGGAGTTGTGGGTAGAACTGGCACGGAGTGGATTCGGCCACTGAATATCGAGAGCCCTTCAATCCGCAGAGGGTCCGCACACCGTTTGCAGAAGGGAGGACAACTCGGGGCGGCGGGGAACACGGATGCATCGGGGGAGAAAAAAAATCTATTTCGAAAAGCGACAGCCACCGGGCAACTGACCGCCAAGTCGTCACTTAGCAGACTCTTTCAAACGCAACCGATTTTTTTTTTCCCTCCGAGCAACAAAACGCTTCGATGTCCGGCAAAGTGAGATTAATGTCCGAGAGCTTCCGCTCGATGCGCCATTTTTGCCCGAAAATGAGCGCGATTCCCAGAAGAAACTTCGATCGGGCGGCATTCGGTAACTAAGAGGATCGTCGTTAGTGCATGGATTCAAGAACAATCATTTTCATTTTCCTGTTAGGAAGACATCTTCTAATTCACGAGAATCTACATCATTGGATGCAACCCTTAAACATGTTAACATTCGTAATACCATCGCTAGTCGAATAACCGGTTTCACATTTTTTTTATTTCATAATCATTGAAATCGTAAAGCTGCTCCCCTTAAAAATTGTTCAATATATTTCTTTATTCAGGCACACACTATCATACAAATTTTGATCAAGTCCAATAAATTCTATCTCGTAACTCTTATGAGGCAATTTTTGTTAGTCGCTTTTAGACGACGGTAAGTTTAGCGTTAAACGTCATGTCAGTCACCGGCGACTGACGATATACAATTTAGAAAATTAAAGAAAACTCAGTTAAAGTTCTGCCGTTTGTTAAAAGAAGTACGGTAAGATAATAGTAATAATAACAATAACGATGATACCAACAAGAATATTTTAGGTCAAAATGTTTATATACTTAAGGACTCGTATGTTTATACACCTAATTACGGGACTTCGCGTGAACGTGCAATCACCGATTCTGAGAACATTAAATACTTTGGAGATCAAAGAGGAATGTACGCGAACATTATTCGTTGAGGAAATAAATCTTAACTGGTATTATTATTAATTACTCATTCTGTCTATTACAGGCGGATTCGCATGTTATTACCTCGAGTATCTTTTTTTTTCCCTTGAAAACCTGAACTTGTGTAAGCACACTGGACATGCAGCGAGCGCAGTGCAGATTTCTTTTATGTCAAATAAGTGCTATCACGGAGGAAGATTGCGAGAAGTATGACGGTGGGTTGTATGGACGGTGTCAGCAGATGAACCACGAGTGTAGGTCAAGCCGAGCACGAGCGTGGGTCAGCTGTCAGTTGTTTGTCCTTACGGGAGGGCTCCGTGCCGGGCCGCATTCGGTTGTCGCAGGCTGCAACGCAGCCGCGGACGGCCAGCCACGACGTTCTGCTTTTTTTCTATTCATTTCGGCGAGATCTCGAACCCCTGGACCGTTGTCCGGAACTAGGACTCGGAACACGGGACTTCGGTTCATTCAGCAGTTCGCTGAATTCTTCGAACCCCCAGGGACCCGTAAAAAAACCTCTAACCATTGGCCAGTTCCCCGTCGTTTACCTCGTCTCTGCGTGATTCCTGTTACTCTCAACTCGTTACTTCGTTCAAAAAAATTAAGCGGGACTTTTTACAGTATTCTCCGCGTTTCGGAAAATCTCAGCCTTCATAGGATATAACATCCAATGAAAAAGCAGATACCTTAGTTAACTCTCACAAAACCATAAGATTTCTAAGAGTAAATATCGGTATGCAATTGTTTGTTTTAGCTTGTTTAGATATAAAATATATAATGATCATACGAAAAATACGTAACAATGTGTAGTTCTTTTGGAATTTGATGGGTAAGATTTTTCCTAATGGACTATGAAGGTAACACAAATATAGTTAAGTTTATTATTTAATGTCTTTTATTTACTGATTTATTATAACGTGATGTTATTATCGCACAAAATTATATTTACCGCATAACATAAAACATGTGAGAAAACACAGTAATATATTATTACATGATATAATAAACTGAAATAATAACAGGTTAATAATTTATTTTCTTTTTCAATATAATTTCTTTTTCAATTTGAACAATTGATTAGAGTTCTGTTTTTCTAAACTGTATAATGTTATACTTAAATACAACAACTGCCAATTTTAAAATGGGAAAAAATGTTTCCCTTAGACGTGAAAGGTTTAAAAAAGCGTCTCATCTCGATGTTTCTTCTAACATCCTATTTCCGTAGCCCGATTTCTTTCATAATTTTAGAAAACAATCTAGGAAACATCTTAGCTCGTTAACAAATAACCGATAAAGTTTTCGAAGGATCCGAGTTCCAGAGTACCAAGTTTTTAAATTTTTCTATTATTCTGGCTCTAGGTCTTAGTTTGCACATCTTAATCTTGCCAGAGATTTTAACTGTTGAATTAACAAATGACTTGGACGCTATCAGCTGAACGCCTTCCTTCTCAATATCAATCTTACTGTCGATTGTCCATGCGATTCAGGGAGCAGGATTCTATTCATATCCAATATAACCAATCTTCTAATTGTTAAAACTTGCGACAAGGGATATTTCCCAAGCTATGCGGTAGATGGCTTTAGTGCGAACCCTTCGTTCCACTTTCATTCCTTAGCCATAAATTCTGAAATCCCGTTATTTGCACCTTTGGGGAAAATATTCCGAAAAGTATGATAAATTACCAATAGGTACTAAATAATAGAATAAATTAAACCCGATTGTTTCTCAGCTCGTAAATAAATATGGACAATTTGGGAAACACAGGTTTATTCAGATTATTCAATTTTACAGCCACCGATTTTCAATAACTATAAATAAATTTACTGTACATTCAGAGCTTTCGGAGTTTTCCAGCAAAAAGATACGGTGACTGCTTTTTTTCGGTGGCTCGTCCACGGAGCAAACATCAATGTCCAAACACGACACAAGGAGCTATAGTATCGCGCCTCGAGTTCGAGATTACCGTTTTACGGTTGCGGTTTAAGCCTGACCGAGGAATAATACCCGGTGTTCGCCGGAGGGTAATTCGGTTGCCTGGAAAGACTGCTTAAAAATGTATATCGGTGAGTTGGTTTGTTTTCCCGTTGCGGAAATCTCAGCAGAGGACTCTCTGCTTTGTCGGGCGCAGCTCGAAGCTACGGATCAAAGGGAGCGAATCGTGCGCGAGCGTCGAGGAAAACAATTTTCCACGATGCCTGACTCTCGCGGAGGACAAATAAACAGTAAATAGACAGACCGTTTGCACAGGAAGGAAGCTGCTTAGCGGCGAGGAAAAGCAAGTCAGGGGTCAGTGTGTCACCGATAAAAAAGTAAAGCTCTTCCGTCGAGGCGGTGACTGGGCCCTGGAAAAACGAACGGAATAGGACATTATCCGATCGCGATAACGCGAAATGTTCGTCGTGTATGTTCTTCGGCTCGTTTATCCCTGATGATTCGTTAAAATCGCGCGCATTTCCTGCCGAAAGGAAAGTTACCCGCTTCTCTGATTCCAGAAAAATCGATACGATTTCCACGAGAGGAACAGCATTGTACGTCGCGAGCATATTTCCGATCGACGAAAATCGATTTTTCCCCGTCATCGAGAAAACTGCAACGTGTTTGTCGTGCGGCTGCTCCGGGGCGGAACGGAAAAATATTTTTCTGGCGAAATTTCGAGAGCGTCCGACAAGGCTGCGGAAGGGGTTACGGAGCAGCTGTTTAAACGACCACCGACACACCCACGCCCAGGTAAGCGATGCATATTTTCCGAGATATCTGCCCTTCCGTCGTTGCCCGAAACACGGGCAATTTACACGACTGCGGTTTTTTTACGCAGCTTTTATTTATGCGTTCGTTTTATCATTAACAGCTATTAACCTACCAAGCATTAAAAGTGACGAACGCATGTTGCTACGAAATGATAATAAGATTGAATTCATTTACACTTTCCACAATTTTTATTAAAGCAATTTGCAAGTACAAGATGTGACATGGCAGGTTTATTATTAATATAGTTGACGCAAGCCTTAAAAGTAAAGGTTTAACATACAGTGAATCCTGTAAATATTCTGATATTAGTACAACTCTGACTTTTACGGCATACATTTAAATAAATATAGAATGAAAGGAATCAATTCTTTACGATATAGTAAAGTGGAGTAGAAAAATATAAAAATACAACAAACTTTCGATTTAGTACAAAACGTTTTAAAGATAAGTTCAAAAGTGATAAAAACAAATTTTTGTCACGTTTGTATTGCTAATTTTATATCTCTATTTATTTAGATAGAAGATTAGAATTTTTTAAATTATTATTTTACACGATTTTAGAATTTGTTTATAGTATATACTTTTAGTATATGTATGACCAGATTCGTTTTCTGGGAATGAACATAATTTGTGGTTACGAGTATAATTTGTTACCTTAATTTGTTATTGCATCTGAAGAAATCTGTAAAATTAAAATCGATTTTGGCCCATTTACACGCCGATATTGATACAATATGCATTAATAAATTAAAAATACATACTATAAACAAATTCCAAAATCATGTAAGATGGAGATATATAACAATATCGATAGTAAATAAGTAATCATTTTTTAAATATCAAACTTCTCGAAATATATTGTTATAAAGGTATAAAAATAGCAATAAAAATTTTTTAAAAATTGACGTGTATAACTTTTGATCTTAACTTCATAATATCGTTCATATGTTTACGTGGCGTGAAAATTCAATGTTTTTTTATATTCTTTCAATTATGTAGGTAACATGAAAGTTTGTTGCATTTTGACATTTCTATATTCCACTTTAATATACCGTAAAGAATGTTTTCCTTTTATTGTATATTTATTTAAACGTATGGCGTAAAAGTCAGCGTTGTACTAGTATCAGAATATTTATTGGATTCACTGTACATAAATTCTCTGCAATTGCCCTCCAGCTTGTAAGCAAAAGTAGAGATATGGGAACAGGAGATACGGTGGCGGCTCGTTTTTATAGTTGTTGATAATTGGCAACAACATCGGCAGTATGCTGATAATCATATATGCGTAGGAATAACAAGAAATTCCCAATATATCTGTAACATGAACTGTTAGGGAGAATTTACTGTATTTATAAATTTCGAACAAACGACAATCAAAAAATTCGAGCTACGGGTCACGAAAAATCATATCTTCTCTTTCCAAATTGTTGACTCTTTCCAAAAATGATTAGGGAGGGTTTTCTGTACTCGTAAGTCCCGTTGGTTCGCGTCGGCGTTGACGTAGGCAAGAACGGCTGAATTCGATGGCGAAGGAGTGAAAAGTGGGGAGGGGCACGTGTCTCGTAACCTCCCCGCCCCTGCCAGTCATCGCGGATAAACAACAATGTAGTGACTCCAAATAATGCACACGCGTCCGAACCCCGCTATTTCTCTTCGCTTAGGGAAAATATCCCGGATTTTCCATTTTCATTCGAATTTTTGTTGGCGAGCCGTCGCACACTGATTCAATCTTATGGGCGCTCGTTACAAAACTTATATCTTCTAAACTAACTCTTCTAAACTTACGTTAAAAATTAATTAATTTTTAACCTAAGTAACTCAATAACTTTTTAAAGAGACTGCAAAGATAAAACGATTTGTGCAAATAAATTACGCAGTTATGTTAACGAAATCTCAATGTTATTATTTTTTGTTGAACATAAAAATTTGTTATCGACATTTAGTATTGCAATTTGTTAGAATCCGTTACTGTGTAGTTCTTAAGTTAAATGTATATGTAAATACGACACGTAAAAATCAACATATATCAACACGATACATATATTAACATAGTAAATAAAGATGGTAACACACATTCTAATAGAAATAAATACATAAATGACACATATTTAAATGTAATACAGAAACAAGCAACAAATATTTCACTGTAACAGGTTAATAAATAATAAGAACTAATGCATGAAAATATTTACAAAAATCAGACGTCAATAACATATTGTTCACAAGGTATTAGCAAGTATTCAATTTGGAATCTTTTGAATGTGCTGTAATTTGGTAATTTGTTGTTAATATCCACACATAGGATGTTGCAAAATTAGTTTTAATCTTTGCGAACTTCTTCTGCGTAATTGTTTGAATGGAATGTGTTCTGTGAAATAAGAATTATATCCCTTTTTTGGTTATTGGAAGAAGCACAAACCCATTCCTTAAATATAATCCGATTTGTCCTCGGACGATCTAATAAAGTATAAAATTAGGCCAAAAGGCAGGTAAAGGCTGCAATACTTGCTATAATAGAGTAGAGAAAGGTTCAAGGTATAGTTTTCCGTTAAGATCCCAAGACATATTTGACCTGTATTGAGCAAAATTAGTTTAAAGTTCGTCGAACGGATAGGTTAGGATCTCCATGTGTGTATAACTTCGGAGCAATAAAACAAGACAATACGATAACTAATTAAATCATATAACAGTAAAAAAACAAGTGTTTGATATCCACTTTCGAATAATCCATTAATATTTACACTTGTTGCCGTGACCTTCGAATAAATTGATATTGACGATACGGCGATATAACAAGCAGATACTTGAGGTAACACGACGTTGGGAGTTTCTTTCTCGCTTTTTCTTAATAGTTTATGTAATCACTGTGATTGTCGAATCACTGTGAACCGACGGATAGTGGTCCGAATCGAGAAATTTAGTGACAAGTTGTTATAACTTTCGAACCATTAAAAATATTGCAACGAAATTTTCACTAAAAATAATTAAGAAATATTAGTTTTTAACCGATGATAATTAAATATTTTTTTGCATTTGTTAAACAATACAGTTCAATAAACTGTCATTGCTATTTTCGATTTAAAAAACGGATTACAGCGAATATGATTCTCACGCCAATTTGTAAAAAAAGTATGCTGAAGATATTAATTTTAGAAATGGAAATAAATTTTTAAAAATTTCCAATGATTTGAAAGGAATAACGTTTGAAGGAAGAGTTGAACGATTGACAAGGTTAATTGCGTGTTGCGCACGAAACAGTTTTTGAAAGTGCACGACTTACGTGTTATGGAGTCAGTGGAAAGTTCATTAAGGGCCGGTTGGAAGGTCGTCGAAAATAGACCGCCATAAATCCGTTCGCTGAGTTTTCCTCGGAGGCATTAATTCGCAGCTGATCCCTGGCAATCCTAGTTTTTCTTAGAACATCGCCCGTAACGCTGGGTAAGCCGGTATCATAAATCTAATTTGTAGTTGTTCAATAAGTCATTTATTAGATTCCGAGAACTGCGGTCGTAGGGTTCAATTTCCGCGAGCTGGATTTTATAAGACCAGGCCAGAAAGTGCAAAAACAAGACGACAGGAATAACGGTGGAAATGAAAGGGTCCGATGGTTGCCCTTTAGAGGTAATTGCCAAGTTGCTCGAATTATTCTTACAACTCTTACAAATGTCTACAGCCTCTTTCTTTCTGCAGGAAGAATTTGTAAGTATTTTTTCATTACCTAGCATCCTAATAACATTCGGCAATTAGTTTCTGAATTGACAATTCTCAGGTATATTAATATAAATTATACATAACCACAATACAAAAACACATAAAATACATTTTAATTTGGTTATTTTAAATTTTAATTTTATTACATAAATTTTAGTTTGGTTGTTATTAATTCGAAACGAGTTTGCATAAACTCGTTTATATAATATTTGTAATTATACTTACAAAAAACTCTAATTTTGTTTTAAATGATAATGGGATAAGTTTACTAGACAATTAGTAAGATGATTTTTTTTTTTAATTTTACTATTGTTTAGAACGACAAAAGAAATTAGAAACTCTCAATTTTTAACTTTTTTATCGGAGGCTGTAACGAAAAATTAAAATTAAAGATCGCGAAAATCGTAGTTTCCTTCGGATGTAGAATGCTGTCGACCGATAACTATGAAAAATCTGCGGTTTTTTACATCTTTATAACTTTTCTTTGCGTTAACCGACTTCGATGGAAGCATATAATTTATTATCATATATAAATTAATATAATTATCACAGCCTTGTATATTAGTCCCTCTTTCATCTGAAAGAAGTCAAATCGTTTGGCCACATTTTAAGGAAGTTATTGCATTCTAAAATGTGTGCGAATATTAATGGGTGTCACTGTACATGTTAGTTAGGCTACGCCTTCTGACAAACCTCCGCATTCGTTGCCACAATCAGCTCGTAGCACCTCAGGAGCGTATCTTAACAACTGTTCGTGGTGCATTAGGTCGACGCTCATCTCGATAGATTGCCGTGTCACCCATGAGGTAGTATATTACTAATGCGACTTTTTGTCAGTAGTATCTCCTGTAAGACATTTCACTGTTTCGCGCGTCAATTTCGGATTGGCGATAAATATATAGAAAATTAATCTCGAAAACAGTATTTGATTTAATCTTCAAAATTTTATTAAGGTTTGGGAAAAAATGTTTCCGCGGATGTTTCACTAAAAACACGAGCTAAAATAAAATTTTCAACTTCGTTGGAAATTTACCAAATTTTAACTATAGATTCTCATTTCAGTAGACCATCTTTTGACAGGCAAACGTGTTGCCACGACAACCAACATTTTTTGAGAGACCTCTGAAGACCAAGAAAAACGCCAGTTCTAAAAGATTACAATTTTCGTCCAAAATTGAATACTTTACGTCATTATTCGAAGAAATATTAGAAAGTAAAGACAGAATACTATTCAAAGAAATATTAGAAAAAAGACAGAATACTCGAGTACTAAAAACTATTCAAATATCATTTACACAAATTGGGTGCAACCCTCGGAACCCTCCATTGGTGTTGGTTACATATAGCTACGGCCTTGCAGAGCCGATAGTAGCGAGCAACGAAGAAAATGGCGGCAAAGCGTCGTGCACGCGTAGCTGATAAATATTTTCTCGGCTTGGTTGAACTGTACATCGTTCCGACATTTCTAACAGGTAGTTTTTTCTTCAGAAATGTTTACAAACTTCGATCCTGGGAGTTCCCGTGCTGCACAAAGAACTTTCCGTGAAAATATAAAAATATTGCGGACGAACTACGCACGTCGGCGCTTTTTCAAACTTTCACATTAACTAATAGCTATTTAGTATCAGAAACAATTAATAAATTGTATGCCACTATAATCGGGAACCTCTTATCCATTCTTTAAGATCAATTAGAACTTACCAACAGTTTTATTTTTCATTAAATATCTATTTTTCTTCTCGAAAATTCGGGGTTTTTATAAAAACTCAAAAACCTAATGAAATAGAAAATCAGAAAGAAAGTTACTTGTCGAACAGTGAGGGTCATTTTGAGGGTCCAATTTACTGAAATACTTTTTTTTAAATTTTGCTATTGCTTAGAATGACAAAAGAAATTACAAATTCTCATTTTTTAACTTTTTTATCGATGACTGCAACAAAAATTTTGGAAACGCATTTTGTAAATCTCGGTAATTTATATTCATGATAAAAATTTCATCGAGATCGGGTATCTCTTATTCAAATTATTTCCGTCATATTCTCAGGTAAAAAAGTTAAAAAACAGGAGTTTATCATTTTATTTTTTCATTTCAACTAATAGTAGAATTCTAACAAAATAGTTTACTCATGCTCACCCATGAGGTACTATTATTAATGCGTTTTTTTTGTCAATAATATCTCTTGTTAGACGTTCCACTGTTTCGCGCAACGAATTCGGATCGACAATAAACATGTAAAATATATCTTGAAAACAGTTTTTAATTCAATCGTCAAAATTTTATAAAGGTATGGGGAAACATTATTTTTGCGGATGTTTCACTGAAAGCACAAATTTCGTTGAAAATTTATAAAATGTTTACCACAAATTCTTATTTCAGTAAACTAACTTTTGCCAGGAAAAGGTGTTGCCACGTCATCTAAATCTTTTTGGAAAATCTTTGAGTACTCGTCTGCAACGTGTGCACGACATTTTGTCACCATGTTGCTCGACTCAACAGAGCCGAAGCTATGCGAAATCAACATCGCTGGAGGCTTCAATGTGGCATTCACTTTGCATAGATGATATTTGAATTCTTTTTTAGCCACATCAGTGTTCTATCTTCTTCATATATTTCTCTGGCATTATTCCTGGTTTTCAAAAGTCTCCCAAAAGATTTCAGATGATGCGGACAACACGTCTGTCTGGCAAAAGTTGATTCACCGAAATAAGAATCTACGGTTAAAATTTTGTAAATTTCCAACGATGTTGCAAATCTTTTCTCTGTCAGTGAAATAAATTAAATTAAATTAAATTAAAGAATTATTCAATATCGTATTAGTTCGTCGACACCGAACGTATCGAAAGCTATAACAATCTGTCATAAATGTGATACGATATGCTTAATTCAATTAATAAAATTAGTTAATTGTAGGGCATGCGAAGTAATTGAGAGACGCGCAAGCCAAATAAATGGGTGAGGGGAAATATTTGTCGGGTTAACCCCGTTCCTGGGGTAATAGTATACCGTCCGCAAGTGGCGAAAGCCTTACAATAAAAACTAGACTTTCAGCTCATAAATTTCGGAAACTGTTGACAAGAAATCCTGTAAGCACGAAGGGGGGAAATTGGTAGACCTGCGAAAGTAACGGGGTTTTATGGAACTCGCTCGAACATGGTTTTTCGAACTAAGCCTGTTAACGAGCCCATTCCTTAAATGTTCGTTGCTTCACGTAACCCGAAGCTAATTACTCACAAGCTCGACCGCTGAAAACAAGCAACAGGTTTAACGATTGCTTTTACTAATTACTCGAATTGATTTTTCGGTGCGTTAATGGACGCGACGCTGTATTTTTATTTTGTAGACGCGTACGGTAGTCTGGCTTCCAATTGCTTTAATTGGATTCTTTGGATACGATAGATTACGGTTCGAGCTCGCTTTACATTGGGCGCATAAATTGCTGCGGTATTTTTCCATTACTTCGAATAATGCTATCCAATTATACAATGGATATACCTTGGATATAGAAGAAAGGTGGTATAATAAAATGGGTCGCACCTTTTTGGAATAGTTGCAGAATCTTTGACCTGTGCACATAGACCGCTCTATTATCATTCAATTAAAGCGGTATGCTGAAAATCAACCAATTAAATCTTGATTTGGGTCCTGTTATGATCCCATATATCTGTATTTCATTTTTTTTACCAATGGCAAGCTAATATAATATGGCAAGCTGACATTATCTCACATAACCTTCTTACTGCCTGACCAACGATTACGTAAGTAGAGCATCAATATTTTTAATTTCTCACGTAATACAAAATTGACAAATAAAATTTCTTTTTCAAATAGGAACTACATGTGGAAGTAATATTTTCAATATACACAGGGTATTTCCTTAACTTTTGCATATACTTTTTTTTGTGCACGTCTGTTAATCTGATAAAAAGATGCCTACGTTTATTGGTCCCCTGTTTGTGAGCTGACGAAACATTTAATTTTATATAATTTTTATTTTTTCAATAAAAAAATCGGGGTTATCTTAATTTTTTCAGTGATACTGCTTATTGTTTTTACTTCTCATTAATGTAGCTCGTGTTAAAACGAATTCAATGAATTTTTGAGTTCTCTTGGACCGAGAAATTTCAGTTCAATCAATAGAAATGAT
>NW_027589794.1:0-4299 GCF_028453695.1 Augochlora pura
GCCGTCCAACACCGGACGTTAGCACTTATTTAAACCGTATGAAATATAAGGTACATTCATCTCATGTATAAGCGAAGTACGACAAACGACAGGTCTCACAGGACGACCTAATAATTCCAGGGGTGGTCACGTTAACTATTTCGATCGAACACGTACCAACGATGGTGGCACGAAAGCACGGTTAGTTCCGCAGACGAGAGACACGCGAATGAAGGGTAAAGGTGTAAAGAGAACAACGGAGAGAGAGAGAGAGAGATAGGAATAGAGAGGTGGAGAGAGATGGCGAAAGAGAGACAGAGAGGCGGGGAAACCACACGGGTCGCAGGTCGCGGGTAAGCGGTAAGTTTCTAACGAGAAGCATTAGCGGAGTGGACGAGGCGACATCAAATATGTAGATAGCGCTACGGGGAATTTCTCCGGAGAACAAAGTTGCTACAACGAAGCCCGGTCTCGGAAATAGAAGGAGGTTGGATCCCGAAGAGGCGGCGGTCTCGGCACCGGTGGGTCGGGGGTAGAACGCAGGACGCGGGTCTTGCCTCGTCCTTGGAAGGCAGCTCGCGGCATCAGACTCCCTTGTGGTGCGCGTTTCCACCCTCCGTACGTCGGATAATAATGGGAAAGGCTGCCGAGGGTCCCGTACCGCCGGCTCTGCAGCCGAGCACGAATTAAGTCTGCGGAAACGACGCCGCGTCTGGAATTGATTAACCTTCGCGCCGTTCCGCGCCGCGCCGCGCCGCGGCTCGAGAACGTTGCCTGCCGTGCGTTTGGCACGTTGCGGATCGTGTCGATTACCGAGCCGTCTTCGACGCCGAGAAATTCGGGGGGTGGAGGACTACTGTGCCGGTCCCTCGGGCTCGATCCTCGATTTTTCTGCCAGTCATAGCTAATCCAAGCTCGTTAATACCAATTTCTTCCCGTTTCATTTCGTTGAGCTTGCTAAGCCACCGCTGGGGAAGGAAAAGTTGGTGGGAATCGAACAGCGACGAGTTATACGGTCTTCTTTCAGCTTAAAAATACTTCTTGAATTGGTTGAATTAAAATCAAGATTCTAAAATAGCATTGACAATGGTTGTGTCAATCTTTTAAACAGTCTTTTAGGATGCCAAGTTCTGTGCTTGAAGTGTAGATGAGTTCTGCAATTAAAACATTTGTTTGGGCAATAGAGATACCATGGTGATTGCGAAATTGACGAATTTATGATAAATGCATATCAGTGGATGTAAAACACTGAAATTGAATGCGATGTAGCAAAATTAAATGCAAAATACTAAAAAACGAATACTAGAAAAAATAAGAATACTATTCTCTTCCCTGAAACCGATGAAGAAAACTTTTACTGTATATGAAAAATTCACGATCCCACCATGGAGGATTTCCCTATAAGAATTCGTGTTGTTTATGCTGGCCGAATTATGATTCGAGCAACAGGAAAATTATGTTTTTTGTACAGCCATATTTTTTTACTTCTACAAGGAGAAAACTAATGTACAAGCATAAAATAAAGCTTCTGATATGTTCAACAACGATGCTTGCTATCAATGTTACCAGCAATCAAATCTCCAGTCCAATCAATTTAAATCAAAATCCATCGCCGCGAAACATTTTCACAAACCTTCGCAAATAGCGTCTGAACCCGATCCTCCCGAATTCGCCGATATAATTAAAAACGTCCAAACGCCTGTTAAATATGAATTACGCAACAACAACGGTGTAACAAACGCGCAACACATATTTATCATGCTCGCGGCTGTGCAGAAAATTACCAGCGGAAAAGCTTTGCAAGCAAAATCCATGGAAAAATAAAGCAAATATTGCCGAATGAGCGGACCGAGCTGAACAAGTCGACTCGCCTCGTATGGACACGGACGATTGGGGTGCTGCGGCAGGTATTCCAGGTGATACTCGTCGGTGTCCCCTTCCAATAACTCCGGTGGAGCACACGCGTAACGAGATACATCGACGCAAAAATGATCCCGGTGTAACGTTAGTCGCGCGCATCCACAGCTAAAAAGCACGGGAACGATTTCAATTTCATTCAATTGTCCATAAAACGGATCGGTTTACCGTGCCGTCCGCCAGACGAATCATTTCCAGAGCATTACGAAAATATTTCGACGGGAACTGTCATCGTTGTGCAGACATTATTAAGCGGCGCGACAACTTTCCCCAGTAAACAGTTTTACACGGCAAAACCGTTACAATAATTTCCAAATCGCGGTTCACGTAAAATTTGCCCCACTGCGACGGGAAAACTGGATACAGTGCTGGACAAAAGATTAAAACTAAATTGGTGAAATGTATATTATTTTCAGCGTTTGATACCAAACAGTTTCGGATTTGTTAACCATAATTGCTAGTTCTGAAAACCTCTTTTTTGGTTACATTCTTCCTCTTGTTAAGTTATAAGTTCCATTATTTACGCAGACTATTACGCTAGGTAAACGAATTGAAATCAACCATGATTTGACGACACATGGATTTTGATAGCTGGAAGATATCTGCGATACCTTCGCAACCCTACGTTTCTATCACTGACAGTTATTGTTACATTAAACATCGCGTATTTCCAAATTAGTAAGTGCAAGTCAATTTGTATCAGCACGCTTTATTAGCTAACATAATAATCACTCGATAATAACATGATAATTACTGAAATTTTGAAATAATTATATCAACAACGAATTAAATAAGTAACTAATAATTACTGTAGTTGCTAGTACAATAAGACGTTGATGTATATAACTGAAATTCAAATTCACGTGCGTTACGTGAGACGCAGAAGACGAAATTGTTCCGCGACGAAGAATTGAGGCCGGAGAACGCTGTTCGGAAAGAGGAATTCAAACTGCTATAAAAATCTCGCCTCGCGAGTCGGGAACTGCCGTTCAACTTCTGCCTTTTTAATCATCCCCCGAGCGCTTCAAAATCGAGCAGTTTGCGTCGTTAAATTAACGACGTAATTGTAGCGCTTAGGGGCATTTTAACATCGCCTTCGTGATTTATCGTGTGACCCAATTACCGCGATTTCATTAACACGACCGGGAACAAAAAGGTGCGCAGGCGGCGCGGAGCGATGATCCGCGACGTCCCTTAAGATTAACTGTTCCGCTTCGAATTCCGTTTCCTATTAACCCGCCGGTTAGCCGTGCACGCTTTTCCGCGGCAACTCCGGAATAAATAGAGTTTTCGCGATGGGAGAACGGGGTGGGGCAGGATCGCGGAAAATCTCGTCGCGAGACATCTAGCATGCGGCCGCGGAACCAAATTCCGCGTTTTCAACCGCCACTATAAATTCCGAATGTCATTTCCTAGCCCGGGCTGGTCCACGCAAACGAAAAGTTGCTCTCTGTTTAAGGGGTTAATCTAGCCCGGTGCCAGCGGCGAGAAGTAATCATGAAAGAGAGATAGAATAACAGAACAGGAGGACCCGGGGCTTCCATTAATCAACCGGTTAGCGAATGATAATGGCGATTATTTCCCGGGGACGACTTACAATCAGGCCGCGAACGTCGCAGCCCGTTACGCCGGTATTACTAACCGGGGAATAACGTCTAATCCAAAGTTGCCGGACCAGATAGCGGAATTAGTTAATATGTAAAGCAGCCGCGGCCGGAAATTCCGTGGATTCCCAGTGTCGCTGAAACTCTCTCACTGCCCCCCCCCCCCCCCCCCTCTCTCTCCCTCTCTCTCTCTCTCTCTCTCTCTCTTTCCCTCTCTTTGCCTCGGCTACCACGTTTCCAGAGGGTCCTCCACTTTTCCCGTGATTTTGTTTGCATTTTAACGTTGATTCCCCGTTCCCGAACACCGCGGCCGGTCGTTAAAAATGAAACCCAGTTACCTGGGCAAACGTTACACCGCCAGTATTTAACTATACATTAATCTGACGGTTCGCCAACTGTTTTTCGGCCCGGCGCAATGGCGCCCGCATCGACGACACCACCATCCCCCCCTCCCCACTTTCCTTTTTGTTCGCTTGGCGGGCCCTTCGCGAGAAATTCGGTATAAACAGTTGAGTGCAAACAGTTGGGACACCCCCTTTTTAAACCTTTTAATTGTCCGGTGAAAGTTACCGGGACTGTGTAAATTTCAAGTTGACACTTTCAGTAGATCGTTCCTGTGAAAATGGGAATTGTTTGTATTTTCCGGGTACAAAATTCAGCAGAGTTTTAAAAAACGTAGGAACATTGAAACTGTGCTCGATGTCATATATCTGAATTTTTTAGTTTTGATTTCGTTGAACGGATCATCCTGATTTTGTGAAATTTTTTAAGTTGAATCGGATATCGAAATGTCTGTTTG
>NW_027589794.1:4399-5000 GCF_028453695.1 Augochlora pura
GAATTATCGGGCGCCCCGCCGACGGGGGTGACTGAACAATAAGTCGTCGCCCCGTCGAACGAGTCAATTTTATGGGGGGGATTGACGCGCAGTTCGAGGCCCCCGCCGTTTTAAACCGCGCGACGAAATATACAACGATTCCTTTTTCTCGTCGCTTCGTCTTCTTTCCCTCGTTGCTTACGAAGTTTTCACGCGTTTCAAGCTCTCGAGGTCGGTGAATAGTCGCTTCGGGAACTCCTGAAAGCTTCCCCGACCACCCACGCCACCGTTCCTCCTGCATCGAACGTGTCCCGATGCATCCAGACCCGACCTAAGACGGCGAATCCTGCGCGTCCTGCTTCAGCTGCGGCTTCCCGATGTTCTCCGCTTCCCACACCGTGTCCGGAAGTTTCGTTCCCAAAGTTTCCGGGAATATCAGCGACAGGAGACCCGCGGACAGACCCATGCAGCCGAAAAGAATCAGCGGCAGCGCCGGCATGATCTGCGCCTAAGCATCGAACGAGATTAATAAAAAAAGGAGTGGACGTTGCTTACGGAAGCTGCTCGACTTTTTCGTAGAAATATATAATCTAACTTTTTTCAGTTGTTTCTAAGGTTTATC
>NW_027589795.1:0-30166 GCF_028453695.1 Augochlora pura
GAGAATGCTGATCTCGAAAAAGGTGCAGGGCGTAGTAAAAAGATAACAGTATCACGGGACGAGCAACAGAGCCGGGGTCTCCGTGAATGGAACAATTCACGCGGGTGGCCTTACAACCGCCTCGCTCCGAGTTCCCAGCAGGCGGGATCCGACAGGTGTTACCGCGTTCCACGGCCGCAAAATCGTCAACCCGCTCCACTGGTGTAAGCGTGCGCAGGCGGAACGGGAGCGGCGTCGGCGTCGGCGGCAGCGGCGGTTCGTTTCTTTAAAGCAACCCCTATCCGAAGGAATAGACGATGCTCACGTAAGTTCTCGTGCTTTACAGCTGTGTAGCACCGGGGGCCTCGAGGCGGAATCGGCGCGACCCTGGGCGATTCGTCAATTAGTAAGTTACGGTCGACGTCTCGAGTTTACGATGGCTCCGTTGCGGCCCCGGGGTCGCTCGACCGGCTTATCGGCGTACGAAACGGACGAGAAATAAATCCCGACTACCCCGTTCGCGGCGTTCGCCGGGCCGCGTCGCGCCAGTTCAAGCCAAACTTCGGACTTCCGGCCGTCGTCGAGTGTTTATACCGGCCGAGGAAGCGAACGGCGGCGGAAAGAGGGGACGCGGCCGCGCGCGCGGTGGGTGTGGGGGGTGGTGGTGGCCGAGGCGTGGTAAGTCAGACAATGCCGGCCTTTTAAGGTAAAAAGCAGTTACTGTCTGCGTTTGAAAGTTTTCCCCTTTGGAAAAATATCACCTCCCTTGCACCCGGAGACCAAATAAACGTAAGTCCGCCGCCGTTGCCGCCTCCTTCTCCTCCTCCGCTCTCCTTCTCTCCTATTCCCCCCCGTCGGTGGAGTCGCGCCGACGAAAACCCGCCGGGAGGAAATATTTCGCGAATGCGGCCGGGTCCGCCCCTGCGGCTGATTTTCCTCGCAGCCAACCGACCTATCGATTTGTTCCCGCGTATTATTTCGGTATGCCCGGCGAAGCACCAATGAAGACGGTTTGCTTTTTCAAGTATCGCCGTATTCCGCGCACGTTCATTCATCGATCGCCGCCCGGAACCGGCTCGGCTCGATTCGGCCAGGTTTTCTCCACTCTCTCTCTCCCCTCTCTCCTCTCTCTCCTCTCTCTCTCTCTTTCTCTTTCTCTCTCGCTGCTCCGCTCTCGTCAGCCGCGAGAGATGCCTCGATGAAATTCTTCCTTTTTTTCGCTGCTCTCCCTCGGACCGGAACACGGGAATCCGCGTGCTCGATATGGAACCGATGATTCCGCGCGAATGTCGGATGAAGAACGGGCCTGGGATATTGGCTGGTGAGCGAGGGGAAATGACGGAGGACGTTCTCGAGATGAAAGCGCCCAGCATCGGGAAGGAACGCGGCGCGCGGCGCGCGGCGGTACGTGGGTAGCGGGAACGCGAGCTGGAGAGCAATCGAGAGTGACGGATCGGAGGATGTTCGAAGCCCTGATAAACCGGGGCCGGTTTTCGGCGAGTACTGTCAGCCTCGAGGAGATTCGGGATATCTTCTTACCGGATCCCTGGGATCGATTCGAGGCTATCCTATTTGTACGTAGATTCGATATCCGGTTGCAAGCCGCTTTCTCTTATTACCGTTTTCTCGGGGCCCTTTAGTTCTGTCCCTGCTCGCTCTCCTCTGTTCCGCGTTTGACGCAGTTTACAATATTTTTATTGGTTCGCATCTCCGATGATGGGTTCTTTCGGGTTATCGATGAGTCGGCTGCAGAGTGTATGTACTTGCAATAAATATTTGTAGACGAACTCAATACAGTGGTAATATTAACCGTTTGCACTCGAAGCCGTTTTAACTAACTTTTCCGACATGCAGCATTTCCACTTTATATAATGAAAATGTATTTTATGCATATGAAATTGAATTTTATAACTCGTGCAACAATAATTGTACTTTTAGTAATTTTTGAAATCTAATTTTTCAGAATGTAACAATTATTTTGGAACGTGCTGTAATAATTTTAGTGGTGCATCAGAGTCGCCATTCGAGTGCAAAGGGTTAATTGAATTAATCCTGATATGTTGTTCTCGATTCATTAGACTCGGTGAGAAACAGAATAGACTTTTATTTTATTTCGTTGCGTTGCAATCGAGGTTGTCAATTTTTATTTTACGCGAAGATCCAAAGTTTATTGGTGAGTGAATTATCTGACGTTTAAAGCGGCTAGGTTCTGCTGTTTTATGCAAATGCTGACGTTGATGTTATTCAGACCTGGTGCGATTTTTATACGTGTCTGAATACACGAATTTACTTAGTAGTATTTCATAAAAAGGTTCTGCAAAAAACTTTAGCCTATTCTCCTTTAAAAGATTACGTGTCGAAATCGAACAAGAACAAAACAGCAGAACGAATGCTCGAATCCGCAGACACGTGGAAAAAGAAAGCACGGCAGATTGCGCAGCTTAATCGTCTCGAGTCTTTAATAACAATAAATTTAGGACAGTTAGCGCACGATTTGAACATTAAACAGAACTGCAGTTCTGGCGTAATTTTCCGCGTGCGCGTTTAGTATGCATGCATACGGAGGACATTAAATCGTAAAACGCATAAACCGTTCCGCTGATAGTTCGTCGAATTGCGGCGAGGCGCGACTACATTGTTCTCCCATTATCGTTTTATATTATGTCCATCGCATGATCCAAGCACCGGCTGTGAACGACAAACAATTCTACGGAACGTCGCTAGCACGCGGTCCTCGAGCAAATAAGAATTGGTATTTCATTCTCTTAAGTTCTACGCTGATTCACAATCGCACTTCACCCTAATTACTCTCGTAGCTTCTTTCCGCCCTCGCGCTTTACTCTCTCTCTCTCTCACTCTTTCTTTATTTCTCTCGCTTTCCCTCTCAACGTTCCCAAAGTTTCCCCTTTCCTCGATCGCCGAGCAGGTTTACCTTTCATACTATAAACAATCGCTGTTTCGCTCTCTTCACGCAACGCTCCGTCGTTTTCTTCGCTACGATCCAACCCCCGCAACTTCTCTCCCTCTGTTACGCACATTCTCGTATTGGATTGATGGAGAGGTCTCTGCGAGGTGTATTCAGGGCGATGCGTCTTCGAGGAGAAGTTTCACTTAATCGATGATGCACGTTCCATTATCAGTTATTGCGTTGCCCCGCCGTTGCCATTATTCGGCGGACGTCTGAGTCATTCGAAAACGTTGAAATATGAGAGGGCGAGTTGTGCGCCCCGCGTGCACCGCTTTTTTCTCCGCCGGAATGCTAACGATGCGATCAGAAAATAGTTTATGAATGCGGGGAACAGAAGCTATCCGGGTCACAGATCGATCCCCGGGCGTTTTCGTACCGAGCGAAATTCGTTTAATCTGTTCCGAACGTTATGGCGGAACAACATTCTTTCGATACTTTTGCGAAGCTTTTCAATGCATACGGATTTTCCAATCGCGTCGATCGAGCTCGAGCCTGAGAGCCAAAATGGCGATAAATTTCTACGTCGAGCTAACCTGCTGTTTTTTCACCGGGATACTTTTCGTAAAGAAATTTCAATGTTGTAGGAGTATACTTTACATAAGGAAGTTATAATATCATTTTCATACAATTGTTTGATTGAAAAGGCAGTCACAATTTACTGTTTAAACTGCGAGATATCTTATATACAGGGTGGGGCAAATAAAGTGTTACAAAGCAATATCTCCATTATCGTTAATTATACGCGAAAATGTTTCAGGAACAAATTGTTTGGTCGAAGATAACACCGTGAATAAATGGAACAAAAAAATAATTATTCTGAAATAACTGTATCTAGAAAATGATTTTATTAAACTAAACGAATCTATCTTCAGCTTAGATAGTACCTCTGTCACCGATTTAAACATTCGAAGAGGTTGCAACATCTAGCTGGTTAAAAACTGCCAAATTGAAAGTACTCGATGCAATTTCCATTCATTGTTCCGAAAGTGGCCCGCAGCCACTCGACGGTTAATCAGCGAGGGGACAAAGGATGCCGGGACGAGATCATTCTAATTCCCAGAGAGTGCAATTCTTTAGAGTAAGGGCGTGCCTCATGTTCCCTCTTATTTCCATAGGAATGTCAAGTTCTTCCCTAAATTCCGTCCTGCCAAGTCCCGCGAAACGAACACGGTCTTGCCGCGGATTGAAACGAATTCGTTGTTAACGCTGGGGTTTTCAATGCATGTCTGATGCCCGGCGTTCTATGCATTTATGCCAGCACAATGAGCAATTCTTCGTTTTCTCGCAACCAAATACCAAATTCCAGGTCGCGGCGGTCATATAAATACCGATTCGCCGGGTCTCCAACGTTGGTCTTCAATTTGTCTAGCATTCTAAGGGGATGCTTCTCAACATGCGACGTAAGAATTCCGTTCGAATTCATTTTCGTTGAAGAGTAACATAACTTGGGGTCACTCAAACGAGACGAATTCTCGCCGTAATAATCAAATTTTTACAGATGATTAAAAATAATTCTTTTCGTTAAGAAATTTATTTTAAAATGTCTTCATTTTTAGATAAAGTAAATTTACGAGAATTTACACGAGAACGCATTGTGAAAGTCGATTTGAATTAAGTTTTTAGAATCAGATCAATTTCCTTTCCTCGTAAGCAGATTAATTTTGAAATATAATATTTCAATTCGAGTTCTTAAGGTATGACAATTTCTGCAGAAATATATTCCAAATCCGATTTAGAGTTGCCTCCTTGCAATCGAGTCAGTCCCGTCCAAAATATCAGTCCAGATTTATCTATTTATTATCACAATCACGAAATTTTCTGCCAACTATAATAAACCTCGTTAAAAGCACAATCTCCGAGTTTCATTTGCAATTTCAAACGCTACCAAATGCTCGCGAAAGCACGCTCTAAAATCGATTCGAAGTAACCTCTTTAAGATCCAATCGTTCTCAATGTTAACTCGATACCTTCCATGTAATTAATTTTTAAGGATCGCCAATGCATTATCTATTTTTCGACGTGCTCGCGAATTTCCTTCAAATGCCAATGAATCTATCTTAAATCGTAATCTTCCAGTCTCTGCGCGAACCTCCGAATACTATTAGATATCTACAGGAAAGCGTTTTAAAATCGATTCAAAGTAACCTCTTTAGAGTCCAAGAATTTCCAATATTATCTTCGTGCGTTCCATTCAACTATTTTTCAAGAAACGACGAGACTATTATCTTGACTACAAATTTTCTTGGAATATCAACGAATCGATTTCAAAATACAATTTCAAATTTTTAGTTAACCTTTCCATCGCTAACAAATATTCATGTAAAAGCGTTCTAAAATTGATTCGATGTAATCACTTTAGAATCCAATAGCATCCACAATTATCTTATCTCACGAAATTATTACATCATTCAGTGACCTACTATCTCCGAGGATCGATAAGAATATCTGGTTCGTAACGCGATTATTAATTTTTGTCAAATATTAATGGAACTAATTTAAACTGTAGTGTCCCAGTTTGCATTTCAACTTGCCAATATTAACAAATACCCATAAAAATGGGTTAAGTATAAGTAAGATAAAATCAATTGTAAGTAGCCTTTTTAACTCACCACTGGCTAGGTATTTTTTACTAAGATGACCAACAACTAAATGTCTTTTACCGATGGTTTGATATTCTTATTTCTCTTTAAAAGAATTTGAAATAATTCTGCAATGCTTATTGACGTTTCTACTATAATGTACAATTAATGATACATTATAAATGATATCAATCACTCCTTGATCGCAGCTGTAGTCTCCACTAAATTAATTCGACAAATAATATAGTGCAAAATATCGGTAAAAACAGCGTTAAAGTAGCAGATTGCCGGGCGAAGGATAAAAATCCAATAATTTTCAATATCATCTCGGTGGCATTCACGCAGCTATTTGAGAGGGTCGCGGAAGGCACCGGGGGCGGCTTGAAGTCGAGCTTTAGGGGATGGACAGGAGTAGACAGTCCCGTATTCCAGGCTATTGGCCCCGGCAACATGAGTTTCAAGACGCATAGCGGATCGGCCGGGTTTTTCTTTCCGCGGTTCGCCCCGGTTGTCGCGTCTGCGTCCCCCCGATCCCGACGCACCGTCTCCTCTGTTTCCATCCCCGGGGGTTCGATCGCCCCGTTTCTCTCGGATTCCCGGTCGACGCCGGCCGCCCCGTCCTTGTTCCGGCAACGTGAAACCCTTTCGAGCGTCGGCGCCCGCCTGGCTGCCTGGCGTCGCGGCGCCAGCAGACCTGCTCCACTACGCGCGCAAGGACACATAGTGATAGAGAGCGGCCGCGCCGGCGGACGGAGACGGCAATGGCGCGGGAGGACAGTCGAGGACGAACATCGGGTTCATCATTCATTTCCTAACTCGATGCGACCTTTCCTCTCCTTTGCGCCGGCTTTCTTACCGTAACGTGGCAGCGCTCCTCTACCCCCCACCCCTCCCCTTCTTTTTTCCACGATGGAAATGACCGGTTTGGTTTCTTGCAGGTGGAACTGAGGGTCGCAACCCTTTGAAAAAGGGAAGACGGATGGTGGGATCCCAGGGCGGCGAGTTATTGCGTGCTGGGGGCACTGTTCTTTATCGGCGAACTTCCGAGGGAAAATTTTATTTAACGCTTAGTGAACGACGGTTGTTTAAGAGGGCAGGCCGGCCGGACTCGCCGCTGCGAGTTTAAAAAATTTGCTGTTCCTGGTAATATCACGTTTTAACGGTAATGGATGTTTGGAAAATTCGTGGAAAATTATTTCTCGACTGTTTTAATCGTTTTTCGAAGTTAAAAGGCTGATTTTAAAAATTAAAGATTAATTTTGTTTACATAACTTTCAAACTGTTCTCTGTTTAGTGATACTAATAGTTAATTCAGATTTAATATCAGATCCTTTCATCGATTTAATGGTAGTTTTAATTAATTCCCTTCGAGTCCTTATGCATGAATTTTCTTGTACATGTTTGATTAGACGGGGTTTATAGATGGAATCATATGTATAAAGCACTCATGTTATCATTGGTAATTCAGTGAAAAATGAGAGAACGAGAGCAAATATATTAACATTTATAAAAGAAAAATTATAGGTGTCTCGTTCAACCGGGTTTTCTGAATCTCATCAATTTTATTTAAGATCGACCTGAATTCTCCAATTAGACTCGATGCAGATAATTTTGAATTAATTGTTTTAACTTCGGTCCAAAGTATGCATCAACCAGACTGTGTATTTTATCAGGTACACTCTGGTCAGAAGAGGCTTACTCTCACAAGTATATAAAATCGAATTATAACATATCGTGCCTCCGTATCGTCCTGTCCACTTCTCTGGAATTCCAGCCAGCCTGGAAGAAAAAGAACCACGCATTTGTTCTGCGAAAGAAGTTCCACCTAGACTTCGGCTCTCTTCATATTTCTTACGGAGCTCAGTATCGCGGTAAAGTGAAATCGAATCTGCAGGTCCGGAGTACCATTTCACAGTTATCAAACTGCATTACTCACTTCGAAGATGCAGCTCGTGTTACCGTCGTATAAAATCAGGATAATTTGACAGTAACCCGGCCATCGATTGTTGAGATTTATATCGTCCCGCGGCGAAGCGTCGCTTTTATACGAGTCCACTGTTAACAGTCAACGCGAAAGGAGAGCAACGTCGGTTCCGTCGTAAGAATATTTAATCTCGTAAATTGCTTCGTTAATTGTAAAACGGTTTACCAACGAGCTGAAATTTTCTATAGTTTTAATTAAATTTCGCCGCGGCGCGCCCTTTTTCTTGATTCAAGATCCGAACCACCTCTTTTCCGCGACGTCTGCGCCCGTTCTCGCCTTTCGTTTTTTCCTACGTCGGGAAGCGTTCGCGCGTTTATTTTCCGCTAGCCGACGACTGGTAAGAGCACCTGCGATACAATATTGAGTATATTTGCTTAAGAGAGAAAAACTTCAGAGAATTTGCTGCAACGAGGAATTTAACGCGAACTTTCTTCCACGGCGGAGGTGCTGCGAGCAATTTTTCCTGCCGGTTTCAACGGACGAGCTCGCCTGCGTTTGACAAAAATGTCTCGGGACTCCCGGCGATTCGTTTACAGTTCGGGAAAAATCCGAGATCACCGTTCCGTTAATTGAGAGCTCCCCGGCAAACAGCCCCCTCCGGCGATGCCCCGCCGCCCCCGTTCTCTTTCTCGTTTTTTCGCGCGAAACTTCGACTCGCGCGAGTCGGCCGCGCGAATTTTTCAATTTCTGCGAATTAACTTGTGGCGCGTCTGGATGGGCTTTCGAAACGACGCGCGGAGTTTTCTCAATCGGAGTCTTTAATTAAATCTCTCTCTTTCTCTCTCTCTCTCTCTCTCTCTCTCCCCCCCCGCTCGACTCGCTCGCGGCTCGAGGGCCGAACCGTTTCGCGGAATTTCACTCGAGAGTTTCGCGGTACCCTCGAAAAGCACACGAGATAGATACACCGCTCTTCTTGGACGCCGACCGTTTTTCATCGAATTTCTTACCAGTCGGCTCCGTTCGAGATTGATCTCGGAAATGATTTATCTTGTACTCCCGACCATCTGTTTTCCCCTCGGCGCTTTTTACTCCTCGTTGTTTCCATTCGTTCGCGCGCGCGGCGCGACCGACAGAGAGAAACAGAGGGAGGACACAGAAGGCACGTTCCCGCAGAATATTGGATAAGTTTCGCCCGGCGTCGCGTATTCGCGGGGAAATACGATTTTTCACGCTGTCTGGAGATCCACAGGTTACCGAAATTTTTAACAGCCCGGCATTACCGCGACACGAGACAGCTCAACTTTCCGACCGGCGAGAATTATTCGAGCACGGCACCCGCTGAACGGGTTTCTTTATTGAATTTTAATACGTTACGGATCTGTATTCGTCGCCGAGAAGTTTCTTAATTCACGCCCGAGCAATTAGTTTTGCCTTTCTTGAGGCGATCCAATTTTTTATCCAATTTGCTGAAGGCGGACGTATTTAGCGCAGCGAAATGGCAGCAAGGATTTCAACGGTTATACAGGGCAAAAGATTTACTGACGACTAACCATTCAATTATTACAGCTAATCGTTAATCGATTATGATCGTTGCAATCATCAATCACAACTATTGATGTCATTCGTCTTCATCAATCATTTAATCGGACTAAAAACTTTAATCGTTTGATGTCCAATTTTAGTACGTAGTAATTTGAATCTTGAAAGCAATTTGCTGTTGCTTCAAATATAATAATTTCTCTATCGTTGTTAATTTCTTGATTCGTATACTGCGAACAAATATAAATTAATTTATTAGTCACATTTTGCTTTACATTGTTCTCGAAAATATATTACTTACAGATTTAAACTTTCCACTTTATAAACAATTCCAATGCATAAACGGCAGAAAATCTTTCTTACATCCCCCCCCCGCAAACTACGAACCTCTTTTCCACCTATCCCGTTTTATGCCAAATACCTGGTTCGAACATGCGAGCTACGCTTTCATTTCAGAAAGCGCAACACAACTACTGATTGCATAAACACTGCGCGCACCGTGATATCGAAGGTACACAAACAATTCTATCAGTTTCTGCGACAACAAAATTGAATTACGGGCTTTATGGGAAGATCGTGGCCGGACCTTCGATTCCATCGAATCGAACCGGGTCACGTGTATTATTTTTAAATTTATTTTTCCAATCTATTCAATTCTACGGATGAATAATGGATCCGGTCATATTGTGTTTGCTTTTTACGCATGCCCGGCCGCGGCAGAAACACGGGCTAGATTAAACATTTAATTCGGTGGCACTCGAGGCCGGGCGAACAGCGCATCAGTTGTCCCTCATAAATTTACTTATCCCTTCACGACCTTACGCCTCTCCATCTCTTTCATTCATTTTTGTTTATCCTCCTTGCCCCGGCTGTGCTCGCGTTCCTTTTTTCTTTCTCCCTGCTGTTCTTCGTCTCTCCATCCGACCAGGAAGATTTAAGTGTTTAATAACGGCCTCCCTCGTCGAGAGAGAGAGAGAGAGAGAGAGAGAGAGAGAGAGAGAGAGAGAGAGAGAGAGAGGATACAAACATCTCGAGAGAACGTCGTTCAGCGTTTGTCTTTGCGTATCTTTTTATCCTCTTCGATTCCGACTTTTCCCTTCTAACTGCTCAACCACTCTCGGTTGTATATCTGTGTCACCCTCATCGTTTCGCAGCCTCGGCGTGAATCGACGAATTTCCACGATAGCTCCGAACGTTTATTAATCGCGCGCTGTCGTTGAGACGCGCGACGATGCCAACAGAAACGGGACCGGAATGAAACGAAACGAATCCCTGGTGGTGGGGCGGGGAGGGGATGGAAGAGATGCAAACGTAAAGATAGGAGAGAAAAAAAAGAGGGGGGGAAGAAAGAGAAACGATCGAATCCCGAGGAATATTCCTCCGGGCTCTGGAGCCTCCTTGACGGGTGCAACGTTCCTCCTTCTCCGCCGACCTAAAAGCTTCCTCACCCAGTATCCCCAGATACCTTCGGTATCGCGATGAAGAACGCCAGACACTTTGGCAAACCGAGATCCACTTTCAGTGTTTGCGGAGTCCCGAAGCGGGAAAACCATTGAATCGCGTCGCAGCTTCTTTCGCGAACAATCGGCGCAAAGAGAATGCAACCGAGAGAGAGAGAGAGAGAGAGAGGGGGGGGGGGGGAGGGAGAAAGGGAATGAAGAGTAACTTCGCTCCGTTTCGACGGAAACTTCGCCGATGACTGTACAGGGGCGAACCAATATATCAATATTTTTAGTGACTTAGGGGGAGCTTTTATGCAAAAGTTGGTAATGCTTCTCCGTTGGACTGTTTCCAGAAATCTCGAGTTATCGTCATTCTACGAAACACAGTCGAACGCGGTGCGAAAATTGCGACAGTCCTTCACCGTGCGGTATTCTTGTGACAAGATTTCGATTGGCAGAACTCATGTTGATAACAGAAATGCTTTTATCGTGTCACGGTTTTTCTTGACATAGGCAGAACGCTCATCTTATACTAACGTGTGTCATACAGTAATTTCTAGCTTGCCCTTATTAAAAACTAATCACTTTCGGCGTCCATTCAGATGTGTATTATCATAATCAAAACAGGACTTTTGATTTCTTTAATTCTCGTATTGTCACATTGTGGTGTAATTTGTACTTTTTAGATTTACAAAAATGCTCGATGCTTGTTTTTGTTCTTCGATATCATAAAAAGTACTGCAAACAATTTTTTTGGATCTGTGCTGTTTTGAAATATCTCTTAATATATGTCGGAGCCCTCGGAGAATACGGTCACCTGTGTAACGTGGATCGCGCACCCTTGATTTATATTGTCTCTAGATTTCCTTTAACACGATTTCGATATAACACGACGCTACGAGAACACGGTTTCGTCATAAAACGAAACGGATTTTCCTGATTTCTATTAGTTCCAGATTTCTTCTAACACGGTTTCGATACGACAAGGAACGAATTGATCGTGCTATAGAAGGGAATCATAAAAATTGTACGAAGTCTAAATAAAAGTAATCTTCTTGTTATTATTGTAAAAAAATGGTATATGGAATTGTTTACGCCTCTTTTAAATTGTATTCTATTCTTATTCAAATCTAAGCGCGTATGCTTTGTTTTATTCCTATGGGAATGATTAAGAACGAAGAATTGCTAACCAAGACAGCTGTGAAATAAAACGTAATTAAATGCTAAACAATTCTGTACAGCCAAGGACATGTAAAAACATTACAGAATACGAAACAAAGGATCATTACAGCACGCGACAAAAAACGTAGAAACCTTGGCAACCAGACGACGTCAACGTTGCATCGACAAAATGCACACATTATATTCATTCTGAAACGATCTTGCAGCAGGAATCGCGAAATCCTCGAGAACTCTGGAGACTCTCGAACATCCTAGCCGCGTAATACAGTCCGGTTTTCAGTGGCCCAATTACGCCAAAAATGTTCCAACACATCCGAAACTGGCAAAGACACGGTCAGATGAAAAGAGACAATGGGCGCCGTGCGCACGGTGCCCCGAAAAACAAAGATTGATGCCGCGGCAGCTAACCCGGGAATTCGGTTCGCACGGTAAAACCTATTCGGCTTTAATTAAGAGAGCGAACGTTTGTTTTGCCGGGCAGTGAATCTGTTTGGCGTCCGTGACGAACGAAACGCCATCCCCGCGTCTCGACGCCGGCCGCAACGAAAACAAATAGCGTTCACTTGTATCTTTCCACGGGGCGGCGCAACGCGCAAGAAAATACCAGTCGGTGTAATTCATTCAGCCGTAAACAGGCCAATGACAAACGACAAACATGTAGCAAAGGGGATGCTCGCTTCGTTCTTTTCTATCTTCTCGTGTTTTTTCTTTCTTTCTTTTTTTTTTTTTTTTTCACCGCGTGGAAAAGGGTCAACGAGAACGCGCGTTTTCCAGCCTGGCGAAAGACGGCCCGGGACGTAAACCACGAGGAGAAGGGGTCGCAGGGTTTATTTGAAGAGCGGTCCTCTCGAGAGACGGGGCGCGCCCTCGCGGAGGTGTGTTTTTCTAAATAAGAGAAAGACACTCGAGACCACTGACGTTGCTCGAGGACTCGTGGATGAGCTTTACGCCTCTGCCTTCATCGAATCCACCTCGGGGTCTCACGGGAACCCAAGGAGAGTTTTCGGTACGGATCGGGCCGGGCTTGTTTATTGGGTTTGCTCGGAAATTTTAGAAATCGTGACGGCACGCCGCGATAAGAATTGGGCGATTGTTTGTATATTTTAACATATTTTCGTCGGAATTTGATCCCATATACTGAGGGTTAGTGTTCTCTCTGATAGCGTTGCTGCGTATGTTGTTCGATAAAGTAAAAATTGAAACATAATTCTAAGCGAGCTTTGCGTGAGCATGTTTCCCTTTGCTGTCAAGCTCAGGGGCCTCGTTTGATCAGGGATTATGTTCCACGCACGGCTAATGCTGTAATAATTGTTTTGAATCTAGAAGCAAACAGTGTGATAAATGGGGAAATGTGTTATAATGTCAAGCTTTAGTGCCCTGGTAAGTAAAATATTAGCGTCACTGGTATTGTCAATTGAATCTTTGATGCTGGTACTCCGGATTAAATGGAGCCGGTCCATGATCTTATCGTCACCAGCCCCATCAATTGTCTAGGACTCTCCCCTAGCAGGGAGAGTAGCTTTCCCAAAATGCTGAAGAACATCGGCTAGCAACGCTGTCGGGGGGAAAAGAATTGCTTGATGAGCTTTTGCTTTGACTGCTAACAAATGACGTCACTTGAGCGCAGCGTACCGCCTCTAATGAAGTTCGTGTACGACAAACTACCTACAACAACGAAATCTATTGGATTCGACTGTTGTGAACTGCGACTTGAAACAGTGGAAAGACGAAAAGAATTGAGAGGTATCGATACATCAAAGAGGAATAATCATTTATCTTCTTGGCGTACCGTTGTCTTTGCGATTTGAGCTTCTTCGATTGACGAAGCAGAGAACTTAGTATCTACTGGTAATTTTTCAGACAAAATTTTGAAAATACGTATTTTTGTGATATTTTTGATGCTGAATAGAATTATCATTTTATGAACAAATTATCGAATTGAAATGTCCAATGTTAAAATTGAGATAACTCGAACAAAAATGATGTTTTCAACCTGAAATTATTTTTGTGGTTTGTATGCGTAACATTGAAGAAAATTGTTAAGGTTATGTCTGTTTTAATAACAAAAATGGAAGTGGGAAGATTAATTTCTATCTAATTCGATTTAACATAAGGAAGTTTATAGAACTATATATTTTCAAAATTTTATCTGATAAAATCACCAGTACTTGATTTTCAGCTAAATTCCTCCTATTAGAGTATCAGATTATGCCTTAAAATTTTCATCGCAAGTCAGACACGTCAAAATACAGATACGATCAATTGGCAAAAGACTGTAATATTCCATAAAGTTCCGTTTAATTAACAGACATCCGGTCTAAAGCAACCTAGAACTCTGAAACACGTCCGGCGCGACGGTTCGCCGCCAACAATACGGTGCCGCTATCAATCGATCAAGGAACGTCAACTGTGATAATAATAAAGGCGATTTGGTTTAACGAACAATGAACGTTGACGTCGTGAGAGGCTCGCGGGACTGTGCCAACACCTCTTTTTCAGACAATGTCTTCGCGTGTGACACAACCGTTGAGAACGGTCTGTTAGCACTCGCGCGGAGCGCGTTAACGTTTAATCAAATTCGTGTCGCTTATTATCAGGCAAACAGAGGACCGTGAGATAACGGAATTCAGAATGCCAGGAAAATCGTGTACGGAAACTGAGAAGGGGGTTAGACGAAGAAGACGAAGAAGAAGAAGAATAAAGAGGAGAAGAAGACGAAGAAGAGGGGCGCTCCATGGCTCCCTTCGATGGCAATTAACATACTTATCGCGTCATAACCGAGAATTAGTAATCTCAAACGATCCGGCCGCGTAAACGCAGAGGACTGACGGGTTTCAGCACTTTATCACGCGCGAACCCTGGCCCACCACGCGCCTGCGCCCCTTTTTAAGGGCCCCGTTTTATGGCACTCGACACATTGGGGGCGCTTTACACTTTCAACAGGGCATCGCGACGATCCTCCGGAGGACGCGGAGATTAATGGGGGCAGGTGTGCACGCTCGAAAGACGCCCGAATATCGCTGTCGCGATAGTTCCGGCCGTAATGAAACGCGTGATAATGCCGTGTGTACATAACTATTCGCATGACGGTGCAGCATTCCCCCGACGAGATGCAAGCTGCAACGCTTCTCGCAGTCGGGCTGCCTACGGACACCGAGCGCCCAGATTTCACGCCGATTTTCTGCCAGTTCCGCGGAAACTTAAGTAGACGTCCGCGGGGATTAGGTTTTATTTGATTCGGGCGTGTTCTTCGAAAATTGTCCCAAGGAAGATGCTGGTAATATGCATTTTTGCCTTATGCTTAACATTGATAAATAAATCTAAGACTCTTTCCAAAATGTAACTTTTGTAAATTTTATTATCGTATATGTATTTGGTAGAATCTCACTTTGAAATCCTGAATATCTTATTGTTAATCTCGAAAATACAGGAAGAGATTAATTATTAATATAACGTTAAATAATATCACGATTGGTAGAGTAGGAACATACCATTTGTATAATGTAAAACATAGATATGCTTTCAACGAAGCGAATGAATTTTCACTCCAAGGAATTCATGCGTGTTAACGTGTTTCCCGGTACAATAATTTATGGTGCGGGATCGCACGGAAATAGGTAACCAAAACCAAGAGTAATAATAATACTGTTCACCTGATAGGTAATAATGCGGTTTCAAAGCAAGAATTGTGTGACTGAATGTGGCAAATGGCGGCAGATCGCCCATTTTCATGCGTCCGGACACCTATTTCAATATTGCGAACTGCGCGATTTTATTATATGGCACCGGTTCGTGAAGACGTTATCATGTTTTACGACGTCTTAAATTTATGTCGGTGTGGTTTGAATCACCATGTATTGCGGTGTATTACACACGAGGTGCAACTACATCTTGATAAAGACGCAATCAAGGTGACACGGATTTTTATTTAGTATGTTTAATGAGTATTCTGCGTAAAAATTAAACAGATAGCGCATTCCAGTCGAATACTAGTTCAGTCGTTAGCTCTAATAGCATGATATTAAATGCGGCAGTAAAGTCGGTATTTTTTCATCAATGCTATAGACAATGGCGTCATAAAAAATGTCACCAGTAAAACCTTCACCATCTATTTCTAACATAATTATGAAGATCTAAACAAAATTTTTAAAATGTACTTTGTTTAAATTTGTATAATATAAACAGAAGATAGGAACAATTTTGTTGCATGCAGGAATCAGTTGTTGCTGAAGAGTTTCATTAAATATTATATAAAATTTAATTTTTTGTTTCTAAGTCGTAAGAAAACTGCTTAAAACTTACCAAAATAAATTGCTGCTTAAATATACCTAGAAAAACAAAAAAAGTTTATTAAACATTTCAAAGGACAAATCGAAACTATACAAAGTTTAACTTATATGTAAACTGCGTCATCGGTCACTTACAGTTCATATATCGAATAGTCGCAAAACCTATTATTTACGTACGTTAAAAAAAATGAAAATTCACTTTAAGTATTAACGCCAAACTCTTGTATAATTTAAAAGTTCTGGCACTTCACAGAACACACCATTTTACAATACTACTACCGAAATTTACCGATAGGGGGCGTGGAAGCAGCATTGAAAACTACAATTCCAAAGATACGTCCAAGGCGGAAAGAAATTTCGGGAAATGTTATCGTTGAAAAGTTCGGGTTAAGACGCCCAAAATATCAGCATGTTTATAGGTGCCTCCCGAACATCGGAAGTATTCAGCGTCGCGGAAAGAACGTGCAGTATTATACATACTCCGTGGAGCAGCTCGCAGCGATAAACAGCGGAGGCTGGAGGGAAGGAACGCCGTCGTATTCCAGTGGCAGGGCATAAAAATGCGCGGATACGCTTTTAAAACACGGTGTGCAAAAAGAACAGAGAAAAGGGAAGAGGAACCGGCAGTAAGAATCGGTTGATCTCGTGGTTCCCCGCGAGATCGTGTCTTTTCCCACTCGCTACCTCGGTCGTACCTGCGTGCCGAATGGCTCACCGGTGTCGGCCGAGCGGCGCCGAGCGCGTCCGAAGGCCGAGCCGAGCTCGTACGAGCTGCTCCCCGCCACAGTCCGAAATCGGCTAGCGTGACGTTACGACGTGCGGCGAGAGTCATTTAATGGTAACGGGCCCGATGCCTTGTAACATTTAAATTCCGTTGTTTGCATCGATTACGACCGAGTAAACGCCGAGTGCAGTGTGCCAGTGACTAGATAATAGATATACAAATCTGTGCGAAATCATTCGAAAAAGATTTGATCGCCGGAAAAAAACGACTGACTCGAGAACCGTTCGCGACCAGTGTAAAGAAGAGGATCTCTCACTGTCACGATGGCAGCCCACGGGCAACCGGCTGCTGCGACCATCGCTCTCCTCCTATTGTTCCCGTTGATCGGTGAGTGACGTATTTTCAAATATATTCGAACACCGTCCCCGGGGGCACGTTAACGGCGGGTCACGTGCACGTTCCCACGAACGTTCTTGCGCTTTCCCCGGGACCAGGGACGCCCGGTATTCGCGTTGGCACGCGATCGCTCAGCAGGTGGTTAACCAGCGCGCACTGCCGTGGAATTCCACCGAAATGTCGGGCCGGGTGCAAGCTGACCCCGGCATTCCACGCAGACACGATCGAAAATCTTTCTTTCTTGTTCGTTTATCCGCGCGTAACCGTCCTCGACCGGCGGGGCCGCGTCCGAAAATTCAAACGGCGCGCCTCCCAACACCCGAGGACGCCGCGGTGCCATTTTCGTTCCCGCGATGTGCTCCCAACACTTCCAACCGTCATCCTGCCGTTCCCGATCGCGTGACTTTTGTCCGCGCTGTCCGTTGAGTAGGTTTTCGATGCACCTGCGTTGTCCACGTAAGAAGTGGGGAAGTTCATCATCCTCCGGCGTCAGGCGCGATGTCAAAACGCGAAACGCGATAACGTAAGTGAAAGAGATCGTATCGCATGCGTAATCTATCAATGAGTCACTCTCTGCTAGCTGCGCGCAGGTACGCGGACGCGGAGACCAAGGAAATCTGATTGCAATTGATTGGTGCGATATCAGATATTCGAATTGCTAGATCTGCCGGATGCCCCTGTAATTTCCGGGTTTTCGATGCGACGGGTTTTGTGGCTCGCGCGGAGTTCTCGTGTGGTTCGGACGGTTCGGAACGTTGGAAAAATATTGTGTTGAGTCAAGTAGTAGTACTATGGACGCAGGTACTTCCGGTCGGTGCTTCCCAGGACACAATGGGGAGAATTATTTCTTGGAGTCCAGTCAGTGAGAACACGGAGGAATTCTTTATTTGCATTTAATCTTTTGTTGGGTTGGATAGGGATAACAGATTAGTTTCTATGTGTGAACAAAATTTTATAGAAGACTCGTCGAGCTATTACTTGACTCTTTGTTGCAAGATCCTTTTAGTAGTATCAATTTGTATTTGAATATGTTTTTGGTTAGCTCCTAACGTTTTCATACTTGGCAAATCTTACTTAATTTAATTTTTCCCTAAGTAAAATAACTTTGGCAACTGATTTGAGGCTATGACTGAAACAGGGTATCCCATTTTCTTATAATTTGCTCGCCCTCGATAGTTCACCAAGAAGTCTGAACTTCTCCATTAGCTGCCTAAATATTCAACACAATCCATCATCATACGTAAACGTACTCTCCTAAAGTTCTTATAATTTTGATACGGTTTCAGCAAAAAACTTGCACAATTCTTACGGATGGATAAATATAACAAAATTTTGTATTTCATCTACTAATTCTTGACTCAAATGCATATGTAGTCTGAAATTACACATTGGCACATAAGTTTCCATCAACAAATCATGTAATTGTCTTCCTAGAGAGTATTACCCATTGTGAAACTATACATCTCAGTTAAGGACTAATTTTTCCATCAAGTAGATCGCATTTTCTCATTCAACTAGGACGTGTAAAACTCTTACAACTACAATGACTTCCATCATGTCCTAAATGCATGCCATCCCACACATTAGACCACCATTATCTACCGTTTTACTAAAAATTATCCAGTCCCTTTCCACCGATCTTCCAGCAGTATATACTCCTCTAGTACTGCTTGGCTGACTCGTTTGCTCAGCGTTCCAAAATCGGCGCAAATACCAATTAGTCAGCCCGTGGGATCCGAGCCGTATTATTCCGCGTAATCTCTTCGGCGGAGCTGTGCGCACGGCAGAAGAACGAGCCGAAAAACGAAAGGCTTGGCGAGATCGCGGTGCCTAAGCAAAGTCCCGGGGACACCTGAGCAAACGATCGTCTTGCACCTGTTCAGGCGCCTCGGTGCACCTTACGCGGAGAGTCGGCTTTCGGGCTAACAATAACCTGGCCTCCAGGAGGAGAAGCCTGTCGGCGATCCTCGGGGGACGAAAGGGAACCAGGGAAACGTTACCTGAAAACGTCAGGCTCCGTTGCACTGGCTTTGTATTCCCGGCGCGCTTTCCGTGAAATTGCACCGGCCTCGTCGTGTTCGGTATACCTGTTCGAACGCCTCGCGCAAATTGCCCTCGTCGTCCAGGGAAAGGAAGAAAGAATACTTAGACTGTTCTCCCTTTTCCGTTTTCGATCGCTCATTTATGATCCGGCTCCGGGAGTCCACGACGACGTTTCTCGGTTTCTTCGGGATCATCTCTATCCCGTCCCCGTCGCCCCGCTCTCTACCCAGGCTCCCTTTTACTCTGTGTGCTCAGTCCGGTTCCGTCGCGTCGCGTCGACTCGACTCGAGTCGACTCGCTCGGCGCTCTTGTTCTTTTTGCTGTCCCTTCGCTTCTACAAGCGTGCCTCTGCTCGCTCACCGGTTGTAATTTATAAATGGCCGCGGCGGTCGCGAGAGGGCGGGAGGGAAACGGCACGGGACACGGGGTACCGTTCCACTGGACCGTTTCACTTTCGCGGCGGATAGTAGACTCCGCGGTACTCGTTCCGAGAAAGCCGCGCGCCTAGTCGTAACTTCCTTCGGAAATTTATTTGTCATTGTTCGGGGACTGGCTATGACATACAAGGGCCCCAGGGGTACGCGGCTCTGCCCTCCGGGATGCTTTTGCAGCCACAATGGCGAACGGCGTCCGTCGAAGAAAGTGTCGCCGCGACAATGCTCCCTTTCTGACCGCGGATCTTTATAGAGGGCCGTGCAAATCTTTCCGGGTTGCAGATGAACAAGGATTACACATTTACAATGGAACGGACAGAATGCTACGAGCCCGGGCAATTGTGCGGCCTTCGGATCAGCGGACCCGAGTCCTTGGAGAACTTTACGAAATAAATTTAATCTTCGCAAGGCCGATGCTTTCGGCTTTCTCATGGTAGTCCCCATCTCGGTCCTTGTTAATTCTTCCGAATTTCTACCGACGTTGCTTCTCTTGAATCTCAATTTTCGTAAATTATTTTACAAGACTCAGTTTATCAATTAATAAATGTCTTACTGTATTTTAACTGTTTGCACTCACAGCAATTTCAGCTTTAAATCCAAAATAGTGTTTTTGAACTAGTTAGTGTATTTTATCTATATGAAATTGAAATCTTGTCACTCATACAGCAGTTACATTTTTTAAATGTAAACAATTTTGACAATTAAAAGTTTTTAATGGCGCCACAGAGTCACTACACTAATGCTAAGGATTAATTGTACATATTTTCTTCTACCTCGAGAATTCGCAATTCAATAACGAGGTCGTTGGAGAAAATTGCAGTTACTTATTTTCTATAATTATCCAGTGTATAGAGAAACGTTTATTACAGTCTCCGAATGACTCACTTAATCTACAGTTGCGTAATAAAAATTACGCTCGCTCGTTAATTCTTGCGGTATCGTAAAAGTGCGCCGTGTGCTTCGTGTGCGTGTTATTTCACAGGTCTAATTTCGTGGGATGCAATAACTATTTCGAACACGGCATTTAAGCATTCGGTTGGTTGCAAAGTGTTTCCTAATGTCCCGGATTTGTCTGGACTATCGCCGAGTTTCGCGAGATGGAGAGGTTTCCACGATTACCAAGCGAGTTTCTCGCGGAAAATATACGGCTCGCCATTCGGTTTGCGAGAACGACGTATAGACGCGTCGAAGATAAATATCAAGTGGCTGACCTTTTCTCGTTTCTCTTGTAAATCGACGGGCCTGGTGGATTCGTCTTTTTTTTCCTCGGATGGTTCGTCACACGGCGCACGAATGAACGCCGGCGAGGGTCACCGAGCCCCTTTTTCTTTCTGTTGCATTGTTGCGTGGTGACCCATCCCCGTGGACCGCGTTGCATTCCCCGTCCATTAAAGTTCCTTTCTCGTGCTTTACCATTATCGTCGCGCATAAATATAACGAAACAGTCGTTAAACCTTTCAGACTTTCTCTGACTTGCTGCTATGCGACCGCCTAATCTGTGGGGTGCACCGAACTCTTACGGACAAATGGTTCCTGAACCGTTTCAACACCTAGCTTCGATCATTACGTTGCGAGATTTAGAACAATCCTCGTAATTCAAAATTTTCTTGACACGTTTTCCCACTAGACACGTGAGATATCTTCTTAGTACTTCCGTTTTCGAAACATAGAACTATGTTACGTGCAACTAGCAGATTACGAATTCTTGTGCAGTTTATTTTTATTTACCTTGCTATAGTAAGAGAAGTTTCTTAAGAAGCCCTTCTATCGGAATTCTCTCGGCACATTCTTCTTCCCAAGTAGAATGCAAAATAGTTTCAAATTCAGAGCAGCTCTTCGCGTATAAATAATATTCGTTCCTTCCGAAATCATAAATGTGCGCGCCAAGGTCCACGTTTACGGTTCGCGTTTTCGCTAGAAACAAACGTAGCGTCCGAGGCGTTTTTTCACCGCTGTGCCGCGTACCTTCGTGTAAAACAGAAAATATCCCAGCTAATTATGAGAAAGAGAAATGAAAAATTCATTTCTCTCCGCGTTCGCAGTCTCAAAATCCGCGGCGTAGTTATTACGCGTCTACACAGTGCGGGGCACACGCAATCCATGTAACACCGAACACGAGAATAAAGGAAATTACGGTCGGAGCTAGAATAAAATCTTTAAAAACTGCGCAGCTTCCTCAGAAAATTAATTAATCAGCGCCGTAACCGTGCGGTCGGCTAATGTTAATTCAGCTGCTGCCGGGTAAACGAACCAGCCCAAATAAACCGGTGAATTTTTCAAGTTTGTATCCACAGTACGGAAGAAAAGCAAAGAAGAAGCCGTGGTTCGAGAGACCGAGAGAGAGAGAGAGAGAGAGGAGAAGTACCGCGATGTCCCGGCCGCGCGCAGAAAGTCCAGTTTTATCCGCGAGAAACCCTTGATTATGGTTATCCCGGGCGAAAAAATATTGCCCGGAAACCGATGAACTGTTTCGGGCGCCGCTTAATGAGTCGCTCAGCGGTTCCTGCTCTGTTCTGTATCCGCTTCTTTTCCCTTGTTTCTAACTAAATAATGTTCTTCGCAAAAATAAAACTGCGCGCGCGGTCTTTTCGTTGGAAAAGAGGACACAGGAGCTGCACCGGCAAATAAACGCCGGGCAAAAAAGGATAGCGCAAAGTCAAAGTGCACAGACGTGTGAGAGGGTGGTTCGCTTTGCATATCCGCGTCCGATAATTAGCGACTTTTCGGTACGAAATGAAAAGCAAACATGGAGAAGCTAGACTCGATTCAACGCCGTCTGATAAAATAAACGGGGATATTGCGCGAGAAATTATGCTCCTGGATAAAATGCTCGCGTTCTCCATTTTCGACGGAAACGTATCCGAGGTCCCATACCCCGTGTCCCGTGTAGCCGCATTCAGGACCAAGCTCGTCATTTCTGAACATATTAATTTTCCATCCACGTGCCCTAATACTCTTTTCAAGAGAATACAAAAATACATCGACTGGCATGTAAAAGTTGTATAAGTTTGTTCATATAATTTGGATGACAAATTAATAAATTTGGCAAAAATTGTGAATATACGTTCCTTGAAGTTTTATAATCCAAGATTTTGTAAATTTCTATTTTATACATTACGCGACACACTGGGTCCACGCTGACTCTGTCAGAGTTCGAGATCGAGCGCATTTTCGGCGTCGCCGTTCGCGCTCGGCCCCGGCGCAATCGGTCGTCTTCGCAGGTGCATACACGCCGGAGATGTACAGCCTGTTCCAGGTATCGGGAAGTTGCGCGGCCATTATCGTGCAGCTTGTTCGACTAACAATGCCCGAGGGCACTCTCGCCGCACTGTTTTCGTTCACCGGCCTCGATAATACAGGCCATTGTGGTGTGGTTCCGTAGTCGCCGTAGTTTGTGTTTCGCGCGTTTCACAGCGCGATAGCATGGTCTTCCGGCGGCCCCTTTCACGATCCTCTCCCCTCGAAAAAAATTCGGAACTTGTTCTTCCTGTAATTCACGCGGGCGCTACCATCGTTTCATTGGCCGCGATATCGTTAACCGCGATTCGCGTGCTGATCCCGCCTTAACGAGACTGTAACTCTCCGCGTTTTTCGGGGCTGCTGCGAGGCAGCCGAGAGAACCCCGGCCAGAGAAGAGGAGCCTTGGTGTAATTAGGTTCTCGCTGGGCAACACACATTATCGGCGTTTCGATAATTTACTGCTCGATAACGATGCATTTTTAGTAGGAGTTAACCGGCCCAGGGAACTTTTAATCTGCGGCTGCTATCAACTTTTCATGAAATTAGTGGTTGCAACTTGTTGTAACGGGCGATGATCGTACTTTAATCTTTGTTTGTTGGATGTGGGTAATGGTATTGTCGATTATGTAAGGTTAAACTACCAGCGTTATCGTGCATTGCGACGTTTTATGAAATACTTCGAAGTTTTTTAGAACGCGAGTATTATTCATTTTATTCAGTAATATTATTCTCCAGAAACAGTGTTTAGATAATAGAATTTAGAATCTTTTATTATTATTGAAATATCCAAATTTTGTTACACCAAATATGAATAGATTTTAACTTTGCAGTAGAACATTAATGTCCAGACTATGTACCTCTATACAGAGTGAAAATTGTCTTAGTAAATTAAATGTAAATTAAAATTGAAATTCGCTTGTTCGAATAAATTCTAATTTATTTACAATCTGCCAGATTCCTTGGCAATCTTTATCATAAATGCGGAAAATGTAATGCAAAAACGTCCGTGGCACGGCGCAATTAATTTTCCGGAACCGTCGGAAAGCGTCGCGCTCTTTCGACGCATTTAATATCCCGCCATGCTTCCAGAATCTGAGTAATTACCATGATTAATCCGGTTTAATAGCCGACAAGCTGTTTCGATTCTTGAAAAACATCGGGATAAAGGACAGGAAGACGGCGCGGAACTTCCTTCCGAATTCCTCGAGGCTTTTAATAAAGACACCCTGCGCCGGATAATAACCGCCGTCGCTAAGCCGTCGTCGTCTGAGCAACGAGGCCCGACCGACTGACACCCGGTGACACGTTTTTAATTACGATCTCCGAAATCCATAATCGATATTCTGCCCGAGGCGAGACGGTCGTCCACGAGGAATGTTTAATTCGCGGGCCTCTCGAGCATTAATCAACCGTGTCTCCGCCCGCCGTCAACGAAAATTCGGAACGAACGAGAAATAATGTTCACCTGTTGTTCTCGGTCGCGCTTAAATCATCGATTCCACCGAATGCTCTGTCCGCGTAATCTTATCGAGACAGAGCCGCGCATCACGGCCGATAGCCGTGATAATACTCAATCGACGATCGATACTATTAGCTCGAATATCGCTTTATGCTGCGTTATTATTGCAAATCTTTATGCGTTCGTGTCATCCCTGATTTTGTTAAATATTAATAGGATTTTCTTGTTATCGTTCTTATGCGAGACCTTCTGGATAGGAAAACATATTTGGCCTTGTTACATAAAATTGTTCCGGACGATGTGGAACGATTCACGGCCTAGTTATTCCATTGTATCCCTATTCAGTACGTATCCCAGACGTTATCATATCAAATTAACTTCGCTTCCAGCTATTTGTTACGAAAGAACGTCTTTTTGTTGGCAAGACCAATATTTGGATTCGACCTGATATCTGTGTCACCTGTGCGGAGATAAGACTACATGCCAAACATCAAATATTCACTTTCTGAATTTTTATAGTTGGTTCGTGAAAGGAAATTTTATTATCTGCACAAACATCGATAGCTTGAAAAGGACAAACTTCTTTCTCTTGTTTGACGTTGCAACAAATCGTTTTTCTTATAAATGCTTAAAATTCTCAGTTTCATACATCATTTCACAAAAATTAGAATTGAATAATATTTTCTTCTTTAAGGAAATTAGATTAAAGATTACAAATTTAGAACGTAATATAAAAATAGTATTGGATCTTGCTATTTTACTAAAAATTTTGACAATTTATTCTACATTAAAAATAATTAGATAGTAATTGTCAACATCTTCGTTTTCTCCATGCAATAAGTACGTAGAATTCACAGTTGCCGAAACGCTCGGTAAATGGAATGTAAAATCTAGCGATGCAAAACGTGAACTGAAAGCGCGCTCAATCACCGCCAATTAGCACATTGATTATTCAAAGACGACGCAATTCGCGGAGCGAGTCGTTGCGGATATAACTGCAGAGCCAAGAGAAATATTGTCATTGTCAAGACACTGCGGGAGGGGGGGGACACCGAAGTTTGGTAATCGAAATCCGAAGAACCTGATTCGCCGAGTAAATGGATCCTTGCCGGAGAGGCGTGTTCCCCGTCGACGAATGAACTCGTATTAGTCCCACGATCGTAGAAGTTTATCTCGCCACGCGAATCCGCGTCTTCCTTACCGCGCGCGAACGTCAGGAGAATTCTCGTATCACGTTCCTCTGTAATCTTCGTGCGCGCTGGGTCATGTAATTTTTGCTCGCAGCGAAAGCGCGCAAGGTCGATGCCACAACCGGTTGGCGCTGAAGATCGCGCCGAGAATCGTTGACCTAGAGCGGGGACCACGATGAGCTGGGAAATTCATCTTCTGCCCTGATCCCGCCCGTATAGATCCTCATTGTCCGATGCTGCAATACCGACTTCGCCCGCATATGAAAAAAACTTCATCTTCGTATTGTACCGGTTCGCAGAATCTTTTTCCTCATTTCGCGCAACCGTGATCTAGGCGCTTCGGTGTTTTTATTTTTAATTAGAGCGCGCTTTGGTTCACTCCTGCGTGCGCTATTTTAAAGGGCGAGTACTCATTTGATAACTCGTTCTGGGATGGCGTGGTTGAATTCATTAGATTTCGAGTTTAGAAAATATCGATGTTGATTTACTCGAAAATTAATATACATTTTAAGTTGGCATTTTTTCATGACGAGTATATATTCATTAAAAATAGCCAGCTGATTAGGTTACGTAAATAATTAAATGTTCGTAATAAAATTAAAAAATAAAACAGTAGTTTCATTATATCTTGATTATATATTCTAAGAGCTTTTTATTCTTAAAAATATCGAATTTCTTTTCTGATAAATAAGTGAATCCCATATTTTATTGCTCAGTTAATACGCAACTGAAATTTCTTAAAATTGTAACATGTGCTTTTTCTTACAGCCGCCACAGACATAGTTAATTCTGTTTCACAATTTTCATCATCTTTATCTGGAACCTTCCGCGAACGGAAGTGACACGTTCGCAGAATGTCCTCGTCAAGCCGTGAACATGAAAATTCTACAAGTGGAGCACAGTGTCGACGAGTGAAACAAGTGTATCTCGATCGGTCTACGAAATCTAGGGCCTTCCTGTGAGCAGCTATGAAACTAACGTCGCCGTGGAATTACGTCGTTAAAGTGATTTTTGAACCGTGTCCATTTACGACTTCCACCGGAGCCGAAAGTCAAACAGAGCAAGACAAAGGCGCATTATCCGTTTTTGGAGCAGCAGCGGCGAGCATAATCCCTCCGATACTCCGTGCTACGCGTGATTAAATAACAGCGATCGTTATTTTAGTGAGACTCTCTCTCCCTCTCTCGGCGAAGCCAGTGGGTGGGCGTCGTCGGTTTAATTCACGTGAAGTATTTAGCTAGTTAATCCTACGAACTGAGTCTAGTGACGTCATCGAATCCTCTGGTTCGTTAAGAAGCGTGTAGTCTCTCGCCTTCAATCTCCTCTCCTCTGCCGTCCCGTTCACACTACGACAACGAGAATCGTGTGTCGGGAGGACGGGAATCGCGGGCGAAGACGATTATATCGTCGCGGAACGCGGCCGTTATTCCGACGGTGTTTCCAGTCAGTAGCCGGAAGTGTCGGGCGCGAGGCGTTGTAACTGAGACCGTCGCGCGCACACTCTCTCTCTCGTTCGGTGGCTCTGAATAAGCCCCTTAAACGGAGACGCATTCAACTTTCGTTTCGAAACTTAATAGTTCCAGACGCAAACGACTCAATGGGAACGCGCGCGGATCCGTGTCGCGGATCTGATGAGACCCGCCCGACAAATTGTTAGCCGTTCAAGAGCCTTCGTAGGATGGAAACTTCTCTGTAGCCCGGGGATCGTTGTTGCGTTTTGCTAACTTTCCATTTCGCAATTTTCCCCGCCGAGTTCCGGAAAGCTCGAGTTGCGATCTCGTAACGCGAGCCCGATTAGCGAATTTTCCAACGGATCTTGAACCCGTAAGTTTAACACGATTGCGAATCTGGAATTTTAAGGGCCTGGATCTTCAACGTCTTCGAGTTTTGTATGCTCGCGTGGTGCTTTTTTGAGTTTCGATCATGTATATTCTCCGAGGTGCAAGGAAAAATTTTCAAGTTTTACAAGTTTTCAAGTGGCCAAGTTTTTCAGTGATCTAGTTTTTAACGCGAGATTTTCAATAATAAAGCTTTTCAGTAATAAAGTTATTACGTCATCAAGTGTCCGTGTTATCAAGTTTTCCAATCATCAAGTTTTCGAGTCAAACTCTTTAAATTTATTCTCCAGAATGTAACAGTCACCGATTGTGAGAAAAGAGAAAACGGTGCAAATGAATCATTAAAGCGATTACCGGAACGATGAATCACCGCCCAAACTTTTTCGATCTGATTATCCCAATTTACGAGCACGTCGCTCCAGTTCGCGTGATAAAATCCCAATTATCGATCCCAAAAATACGAAAACGTTCGTAGAATAGCGAAGCATCAATTTTGATGAGCGTATCGTGCGATTGTTTTCGCGTGACAAGCGACGGCTTCATACGCGCTCGCGTACAATTGCTATTTGTTATGGCATCGATGTTTTATTAGGGAGGATCGCGAGCTTTACGATCGACAGGCGTGATTAGGGTATGGACGAGGCCGGTCGCATTTTACATTGTCATAAAGCACAGCGACGTATCGCGTAAACGTCGTTCGAGCCGGAATATTTCTGGCTATGGCCTGCGGGTTGCTTTACGATCGTGCGCTCTCGCGAACCAGACAAATTACGGTTCTTAAAACCCTCCCAGGCGTTCTGCGATTCCACTCCTCTCTCTCTCTCTCTCTCTCTCTCTCTTTCGTTTTTTTTTCACGAGCGTTTCGAGTCGTCTGCCGACCAACCAGGGAAAGTAAACCACCCCTTCGTTCCGACGGAAAAATCGTTATCGTAGAAATTGGCTTTAATTAAAATATTCCCGGCAGGTGACGTCTTCTGGCGTCTCTCCTTCGCCGTTGCCGGAGAAAAGGGATGCTCCAACCCTTTTGTCCCGGGAACTGGAGACAATGTTCCGGGACGTCGCGATCAATCTTCCACATTGATTGGACGGAAAAATTAATTTTTTTCTTCCGTCTATCAACGGTCTAATAATGAAACCCACGAAAATTCGGTCTCCCATATTGTCTTGCAGTTCGTTGAATTTATGAAAATTCAGACGTATTATCTTACGCTTCGTCAAGGTATAAAAATTGTGTCTAACATATATTGTCTTACGGCTGTCACAGTTACGAATTTTAAAATAGATTATTGATTTTTCGATTGCTCACAGCTAGAACGCGAATCTTCGTGCAAAATTAATATGCAACAACATATGCAAAATATGCAACATTATACGGAAAATGTATGTAAAATGTATGCGAAATGTATACATTGCATGTGCAAAAAACATATGCAATATATATGCAAATTAATGGAACAATGAACCAATTATGCAATGTGTACACATTTCCATGTATTGTTTGTCGCAAATTGCATTGCAATATGTAACTATAAATTTTTAAGATTAATTTGTACACCAAAAATATTCTGTCGACATAACATTGGATGCGTACAGGGTTTTATTAAGTTGAATAAAGGATCTAAATCTGTATTTTTCTAATTCAATAATTAATTGTACTAATTCGAGCAGTAGGATTACTTTCGTTCCCAATTTGCATAAACATCCACTGTCTACATATTGCAATAGTTCGACATAATAATTTATATCTCTGCTTAAAGACGCAGAACGCTTCCCAAGAATTTGAACAAATTCGTTTTACATATTTTCCGCAGTCGCGGGAACGCGCGCAGGGAATTTTAATGATTCATACTCGCAACAAATTCAAGTTTCGCGAACACGAGAAATTTAATTAAACCGAATTTACTCGAGTGTTTCGCTTTCAAAGTACACGCCTCCGAAAGCTAAACGCTCATTATTGCGGCTAAATAAGGTTTCCTTGGTCGGTTTGAGCCGCGTGCCCCCCGCCCCCCTCCTTTTTCTTTTCGTTTTTTTTCCACGCTGGACCGAGGAAAAAGTTGAGAGTTCTTGCGGCAATGAATTACTATTAAGAGAACGTACAATGAAGTGTAACTATTACGCTTTTCGTTCGCCGGCTCGCTTTACTTTAATTTTAAGGTCCATTGAGTTCTCACCGAGGCGAAATGACCATTGAGAAGTCTTACTTTTCTAAGTAGTTTTTAATGTTCAAGCCGGCAGAAACCAAGGCTCCGTCGTTGTTTTACATCAAAGAAAGCTGAACCGGGGCTCTTTGATATTCACACTCGAGTTTGCTGAGAAACGCTTTATCGACGGCGATGAACCCGGCGAAAGAAATTGCGAAAACTGTTTCGCGCTTTCTTTGCTTCCTCTATTTCTTCCGTTGTTCTCTTTCGCGATAATATTAGATCTACCCTGATAGAAATCTCTTAAAGATACATTTTTCTAAAACGATATCGTTCAAAGCTTCGAAGATGTATATTTAAATAGAATGTTTTTCAAGTCAATCGATGATTTCTGCTCGTTGCATATTATTTTGAAAATTATTTCTTTTATCGACTATATACACAAGAATTTCTGAAGACAAAATAATAGTAAGACGGTGACTATCGCAAGGATGAAATCGTTTTGTTTTTTGTACTAAGATCGAACGATCGACCCAGTGATCTTGTTGACTCCGTGATCCACAAATCGGCCGTACACAGCAAACTCGGTCGGCCACATTATTTCCCGTGACTCTTTGTGCGACTCGAATTGGCCAATTACGATGGGACCGCAGTGGGGGCCACGTGACCGTCGACATCCGCGGTCTCTGTCACAGAATGTAAAATTAATTATCCCCTTAATTGCGCGGGAGACCACGTGTGTGATTCTCGGGGTCGCTTAATTTGAATACTCGTCAAAATGACGAGACGCGGCTGCGGG
>NW_027589795.1:30266-32052 GCF_028453695.1 Augochlora pura
AGAGAGAGAGAGAGAGAGAGAGAGAGAGAAAGAGAGAGAGGGAGAGACGATAGAGCAAAGAAAGAAAGAAAGAGGGAAGAATCGAGCCGGTAAAGGGAGAGAGAGTAAAGGAGGGGGGGACAGATAGGGGATAGATAGAAAGGAAAAAGGAGGTCCGGCCGTGGGTTTTGTGAAAACCTGTTTTGGGTTTCTGCCAGCAACCTGCCGCGTGCACCTGTACGAACAAAGGGATTTTTTCAGGGACCCTTGTTCGGCTTTTCAACGACCACCTCGGGCCTTTTCCTTCGGATAGGCCGGGGTCTACCGTTATATACCGGGTGACCTGCGAGAACGATCGCCCGCAATGATATTCGGGCTCTCGGTAATGCAGCTCTAAAAGCTGTTCGAAATTTTCTCTCGAAGATACGATCCTATTATAAGCTCGGGTAGACAAACAAACAGTAGATTTATGGAACCCGTCTAAATGACCGGTCACTAATTTTTAATTTACGATTATTCACAGCGTGAAGATACATTTATGAGTTAATTATAAAAAAACCACTTTTAGTGCCTTAAGATACTAATAGTTTCCTTTGAATTTATTTTTGTAGATCATGGTTATAGGGTACCTACTTTTATGAGAGTGCCTCGTTATCGTTTGACTGCGAATTTTATGCATTTATGACAATATTGGATCTTTCGAATTTGAAATAGTATTAAAATTGAAGAAATTAGAAAATGTCAATTTATTATGTTCAGCCTAATGAAATTATTGAACGAAGAATAAGCCTGTTATTGTGTTAGTGTTTTTCGCTGTCTAATAATATACAAAAAAATATGACGAATATGATTAATGGATTCCTTAAAATTAGATTAAAATTAGATAAAAGCTCGAAGTTTGTGTCCTGCCAGCGGAGGAAAGACTTTTTAATATTTCCACCGAAATATTTTAGCACGTACACGTGCCAATAGCGACATCGATTCGAATTTAATGAAATCCTGCAGGTTCGTATTTCATATAAATGCGCAAACACACTCGATCCAGCCATAACTTTTCACGTGACGGCAATAAAAGACGAGATTTATTGTCACGCGAATATCTGTAAACGAATCAATCAGATAGCACGTACATAGTTCGCATAAATCGGCATGATACCTTGCAGATACTCTTATTTACTCTGAAACGAATGATTGTGCGATGATCGTACGAGAGATCGAACGTTCTACGAACATCGTACAATTTCGCAACGAAGTTACTAGAATCACAATGGAAATCCAATTGCCACGGAAGCCATATGGTTTCAATTATCAAGGAAGTTCCGTTTAATGACACGATCAAAGAGAGAAACGTTCGTGCGAAGCAGCTATCGGGAAAATATTCTTCCCTCTCTGCACTCTTCTTCCAGCTCGTTCGTTACCGAAACTTAGAATATCTTCGTGGAGTGCACCTGGCCTCGTTAGAACCGAATCGATTCGTAAAATTACGACGATCTTACCCGGACTGCCTCGCGTTTCTAAGCAGGTCAGCCTCTCCCCCGGGCGCGCGAGGTTACGAGAACGATAAATTATTCCCGTCTCCGAATATTTCCATGGCGTCTCTCGAGCACGGAGCTCCGGCAGCCCCCATTGTACAGTTACCTTGCGGAAATCGGGATTTACCGGTGCGCGGATCATTTCACCGTCGAGGCGTAAAAGTGTCCGCTTGGACGTTGATTACGCCTGCTGTTGGATCGCTGCGCGCACCTGTACTGGAGCTTTATGACGACGCTTAATCCTGTTTTTGCCTTCTATTCCCTTCCCTCTGTCC
>NW_027589796.1:0-3000 GCF_028453695.1 Augochlora pura
CACCGTTTCCTCCCGGCCAATTTTCCATCACGAAAATTTCGGAACGGCGCCGCGCGCGTTCTCGCCCGCTTGATTGCCCGAAAGTACGCGATAATCGTTACTCTGTGTCACGCCGGTCCCGGAGTTAGCCGGCCCCGTTCACCTTCCATCCCCTCTCGCGGCTTTCGATGGCTACTACCCCGTCGCCGCGGAAAAATAGCGGCGGTCGCCAGAAATTCGCAAATTTAATTTGCAGAAATTGGATGTGGACCAGGACCCTTTTACCGGCACGATAGTCGCTTTTACGACGGTCATTCTTTGGTTTCGCGATTGTTTTAGAGTTTATTGCGTTTCAGTGATTGAAGATATTAAATTGTCGAGGGCTTTAGTGGAGTGCTTTTACCATGCTTGTAATATTTTTGTTAGTAATTTAAGTAATATTGCTGCTTTATGATCCATGTTAATAGTTATAATGTATAATTGATATATTAAATATTGTATTATATTTTATTATTGATATACTGTGATAAAATATTATAGCGTAAACGAATATTGCTTGAATATTAGTCAAATTTGAGTAGCGATAACTCCGTGAAAAATAATTGCAGGATGTTAATTTTTTTTTTAAATTAAAGCTTCAACTTTCTATTTTAATATAGTATTCTTTATTTTTTAGTTTGAGTTATTATTATCTTTATAATTCTTTAAATGCGAGGTCATGTTTCTCACCCTCTAAGTGCAATACTGGTGGTGATAAAAAGGGGTTACTTTAAACTGCTGTAACTTCGCATAAAAAAATCGTAGTCGCATTCCGTTTCTTTTATATGAAAGTGGAAGGATTAGACTACATTTTCATATAAACCGCATCCTCGGAAAAAATTTAACAGAGTCCATACAACTCGCTCAATTTGGCAATTTTCGATATGATAAAAATGGCCTAAAAGGGGTGGTTTTTCTATGGTTACATTTAAATTGTTATCTTGTTAACAACGCGTCGAATTAAAAATCGAGAACAACTGTTTTAAAGTAGAGGTTCTTACCTTTAATTTAAAAAAAAGTTCAGGATCCTACGATGATTTTCCTCTGATTTACCGTCAATCAAAGTCGGCCTATTTTCGTCCAAAGCTTATCTATACTAAATCATCTCTTATTTCTCTAAAATAATTATTTCCTTAAAAATAATAAGTTTAAAATTGCAGCAAAAATATTTCAGAACAATGTGTCGATTATCAGCCCCTCGACGAAACAATCGACGTTGTTCGCGTCACGGAAAAAGCGGGAAAAAACAGTTTTCCAGCGAGCCGGCCGACTGTCAAAGCGGACGTTAAAGGGTTGAACGGCGCCGCGGACGTATCACGAGGACACTTCTGCCACTCGAAAGTACAAAGTAGAATGTCCGGCGTTGTTTCCTGGGGACCCAAAAACCGATCCGCGGATCCCCCGGCGTTCTTTGTTCGGCCGGCCGTCGCACTAATAACGGCATGGAAGCGCCATTAAATTCGATCGGCGGATTCGCCGCATTAAACCGACAGTCTAATGATAACACAAAGCGGTGCATCTCTCGTCATTCCGCGAACCGGGGCACTCTCCCGACCCATTCATCGTTCCCGTTTCCACGGTCGAATCGCCGGTATCGCGAAATTGCACAAATACCGGAGCTGCGCCGTTTAAAATAATTCCGATCGCGGTAAAAGCGTACGCCGTGCACGGCGATCGTCGCGGAAAAATAATTCGACTGCGAGTAATGGGATTATTCGCGCCGGTTAATTGGGAAACGCGAGGAGCGAATCGGTTTTGAACGAGTCGTTGTGGCTGGGATTATTGGAAGGGGGGAACGATCTTGATATTTAACCCTTTGCTGACGACTTTTTCCACTAAGTGATATAGTAAGACGACACTCGACTCATCTGAGTAATTGTAATTATGTACAATTGTATAATTTATATATAAATATAAAACAACATACTGTATACCATAATTATGGTGTTTCTGGGAGAGGAGAGGTTCCTCGGGTGATTTGCAACAACTTTTTCCTTTGCAAGATTTTTCGCCGAAGCGTCGTTAAGGAGTTATTAATGAAAAAGGTTGACCAATGAGAGGAAAGCTCGGCTGGCGCGAGGCGGCGCCTGATTAGCTCTTATTTGATTGGTCAGGGTTTTTTGTTAATAACTCGTAAACGAAGTCGAGGATTGCATTTTCGCTAAGGAAAAAGTTATTGCAAATGATGTCAGGAATCTGTTACTTCTAGGAAGTTAATAATTTCTAAAAATTTAATTTACATACTTATAAATATTCTAATTTATTAATATCAAGGTTTACAGTGGCACGAATGTTGCAGAAATAATTGGTATCATATAAGTTGTCTTTGCAATTTTGATTCTATTAGATAAAATACTTTAATGTTATAAAATTATTTATAAACTATTTATAAATTTTATAAACTATGAAAGCTTTTTTTAGCGACTCGGACAGCGATCTTCGGGTCTCTTATGACCCAGAGTACAAACCTCAATATCTGATTATCGACTCCCTGACAATTAATTTAAAAAATATGTTACAAAAATTGATAAATATAATTATAAATAATTCTAAAAATACTCAGGTACACTTTTGTCAACATATGAAGTATATTATGCAAACTACACGTATAAACTATAACTCATCGACGACCAATCACGAATTCCGCACACCCCACAGCTTCCGTGATTTTTTTCGGGACTCCGGCCCCCTACACACGGTTACGTGACGACGGCTATTTTTCCGACGACAAGAGAACCCGCGACAAACGTTTCGGCCGGCAGCGAACAAACGGTCGCTAACGACAAATAACTGGCGTGTAAAAAGAGGCGAGCGCGCGCGACCGACATATTTAAACGTGTTACCCGTTGGTTTTCCATCGCGGCTTTAATTTTCTTTTCGAACGCTGGAATCCGAGAGTCCCCCACCTCTTCGCGGTTACACAACCGTTCGCCGTGCCGCCGCCGCCGTCGCCGCCGGGATTTTTCGCGGAGATCGTATTTC
>NW_027589797.1:0-1296 GCF_028453695.1 Augochlora pura
TCCCCCCCTCGGCCCCGCGTCGCGTAATCACGTAATTACGCGCATTAAAAGAAGCCAGCTCGTAGGTACCAATTTAATTTCCGAATTTCCAGCGGTGAATTACCTCGACTGCCGCGGAGGGCGAGCAGCGGCGAGCGGCGTCGCAATTCAGGACCATTAGCGAAATTACTCGGCGCGGACCGCGTTTGCCGCGGAACCGCCGTGGATCCATGGGACGCAACCATGGTGCCCGCGGGACCCCACGACCTTTTTTTCTTTGCCCCGATCGGCCGAAAAACGACCGGGACCCCGCGAAACCCCGTGACCCACCGCTCCCCTCCCTCCCTCCCCCGTTCCCATGGTTACCGGGAACATCGTCGCGGATTATCTTCGGTGAAACGTGAGTTAACACAGAGAGAGAGAGAGAGAGAGAGAGAGGAGAGAGGAAGGAGAGAGAAAGCGAAAGCGAGAGGGAGAAAGAGAGAGACAGAATCAGAAAGTAAAAGAGAGAGAGAAAAAGTTAGAGAATAAGGGAGAGATGTTGAGACTGAGAGAGAGAGGGAGAGAGAGAGAGAGAGAGAGAGAGAGAGAGAGAGATGAAAAGAGAAATATTAAGAGAGAATATTAATACAGAGAAAGGTGAGAAAAAAAGACAGAGGGAGATTGCAACTAAGAGAAAATTAAAGAGATAAAAGAGTGATAGAGAGAGAGCAATAGAGAAATACTAACGCTAATAAAGAAACACAGAAAAAGCCAGAGGAAAATAAAAAATAGAAATATTATTTCTAAAAATAGAAATATCGCACCAAAGAGAGAAAAATAGACGAAGAAACAGAGCAAGAAAAATATTGAGAACAAAGTCGAAAGAAAGAAAGAGAGAGAGAGAGAGCGAGAAAGAGAGTGACCCGGTACTTTTAGGTTAACCGGGGCCAGCTTCCCCGTTGCAGACGTACTCGACGCGGCGTTCGGAGTTTCGAGAATTTATAAGGGACCGAACTCCTCTCGGCGCAGGCCTATATTCAGCGAAATTACACGGACGGTCCCTCTGTATGTGTATGTATGTGTGCCGAGCAGCGGACGGTCGCTCAACAAACGCAAAATGCTGGTTAGAGTAACGGTCGCGATTACGGGTACTTAACGGGACGATTTACGTCGACCACGTGATTCCGTGCGCCGCGTTATGAAGACCCGTGGCCGTGGAAGAAGGAAGAAGCAAGTGATAACTGTGATTAATGAACCGATGGGAAGACGGGGTCCGCTCAGCGTTTCGTGGCATCGAGAACTGGCTGCCTCCGCGGGTATCGATGGTGGTTGTAC
>NW_027589797.1:1396-30299 GCF_028453695.1 Augochlora pura
GAGACAGTAAAGACGGAGATTCTTCGCGGCTGTAAAAGCCAGAGATCGAGCCTTTAAGCACGCCGCCAGCTGGAACGGGCTAATCAGGCTACCGTGCGACGACGAGCCCCCGACCCTGGTTTCGATCCGAGGGCATCCGTCCGGACGCCTAATTTCGCTGAGTTATGGACCCCGTTGGTCCCGAGCCCGCGATAGACCCTAAAAAACGAGCCCTGGCCTCTCTCTCTCTCTCTCTCTCTCTCTCTCTCTCTCGAACGAACGAACGAACGAATGCTAATCGAAGCAGGTGATTAAGAGAGACGGCGGAGGATGGTGGAAACGCGCGGAATGCCGCGCGGCGCGTCATCGTTCGCGGAAGGGCGGAATATTCATGTTCGAGAGAGGGGGGAGAGGCATGTTCGCCGTTTCTTTCACGGGCGATCGAAAAACCGACGAGAGCCGAACGGTTGACGGTATATCATCGCGACCGAAACGGATACACTCGGTTGTCACCAAACAGAAATAGTTTCACGTACGCCGCGGCTTTTATGACGTTTACGAGCACGGCGGGAGGGGCGAAGGCAGAAAAAGAGCGCGAAGAAGGTGGCGTCTCGCGGCCGCAGAGAAAAAGGGAAAGAAAGAAAGGGTGAAAGAGAGAGAGTGAGAGAGAGAGAGAGGAGGCTTTCTTCTCGCCTGGTTCACCGCCAACCCATCCTTTTGCTATTCAACGGTGCCTCGATCTTTATCTGGGATATTATCGACGGGTCGCGCGGCCCTATACTTTAATCTAATTAATCACGCCGCAAGCTGCAATTGTTTCGCGCTCGCCGCCATTAAACACCCATACGGCCGTGGACGGGGATTAAAATTACCTTGTCGCTTAGGCCCCGCCGAATTACAGGCATTTACTTAATTCCCTCCGACGATCCCGGCACGGCGCGAGAGAGAGAGAGAGAGAGAGAGAGACCGCCGTGTTCCGTTCTCGTCGCTTTTTAACGTCCACTTATGTAATCGAAGGGGGGGAGAGAGGGGGAGAGGGAGGGAGAGGGGACCGGAGTTACGAGCTATCGTTTGTCCCTCGTTCATTTCGCGTTATTATACTTAACACTTCCGTTTAATATTCATGGCTTGGGACCCGACCGCCGACGCCGACGCGGCCATCTAATTCCACTATTTTATTGCGACCGGTTATTAGACCGCGGATCTTCCCGCAAATTTCCATTTTCGTACGCCGCGTCGCGACGACAATTTCTTCCATGGGGAAAATAGGGAAAATTGGCTGTTACTGGTCGCCGATTTACAGGCATCCGATCGCTTCGCGCTATTTTATTTATATATTTATTTATATATTAATGCTTTATACTAGGTTATTTATTTAGCGTGATCGTTTCTTTTTTTTTTTATTGAATTAGCTAATCAATTAAACGACCATTTAAAATCGAGGACGCTCAAGATCAACCAATGGGTCTCTTCTCTCGCCGTCAAACTGAACAATTGCAAAAGAAATCATATCAAATTATAGTAAAGATTCTAAACAAACTATAAACGAATTAAGTTTTCATTTCAGAATTATTTTCACATTCAAGAAATATTTTATATTCAAGTAACTTTTACGCCGCGTTTGGTATGCAATGGGCCGGTGCATTTCTCACGCGTCGGCCACCGACTGCAATCGCGGTTCCAATGGAATCGGATTACGGGGGAGGCAAGAGAGAGAGGGAGAGGGAGAGAGAATCGTTCGACTGCCGAGAATGTTTCGCGGGGTCCTTGTCCGCGACACCGGCGCTAATAGACACGTCCACCCGGGCGCATAAGCATAACGCGCGACAAATGCGCATCCATATTTCGCGAACGGCCCATTGTGCGAACGGAAGCCGGTGGTTCTGCTCCGGCGGACCCCGGCGGCAGAAAAAGATGAGAGAGCCAGAAGGCGGAAAAGGAGAGGGAGAACACACGAGAGAGCAAGCGAAAGAGGGAGTAAGAGAGAGCAAGAGAAAAAGCTAAAGAGAAGGTAAGAAAGAGAGTAAGATGGATAGTAAGAGAGAGGGTAAGTAAGAGAGCAAGAGAGACAGCAAGAGAGAGAGAGAGAGAGAGAGAGACCGAGAGAGAGAGAGAGAGAGAGGGAGAGAAAGGAAAAGCAAAAGAGAGAGAGAGCAAGAGAAAGAGTAAAAAAAGACGGTAAGACAGTAACTGAGAGCAAGAGAGAGAAATAGAGGGAAACGCCGCGGAGAGACCGTCGAGGAGACCGAACGGAATAAAACGAGCACGCCCCGGCTGAGTTATGACGGCCCTGGCCCGAAAATATTTCGCGGGCTTTATAATCCTCGGAACCGTTCCCGAGTCGCGCCGCGGCGTGGAGACGCTACTCTCCACGTATAAATACGAGTAGCACGCTCTCTGTGTACATAAATACGTGCATACAGGGTGGCTCGCGCGAACCGATCGGGCTAATTAGAAGCTGGCCCCGGCGCTGCCCGCGGAATAAGAATTGCAAATTGCCAGGTAATTACGCTGCCGCCGCCGCCGCCGCTGCCGCTCGTTCCCTCGACGCTTTGTAATTTTAAATGGATTATATATATTAGCTAATTGCGACAAAAAATAATCGCGGCCGCTCGCTCTCTCTCCACCGACGCGCCACTTATCTAGCGGGATTCGGATTACCGGCGGTCTCTCGCGAGCGTCTGTTGCTTTGCATGATTTCGGACGTCGAATACGTGTTATTACGCGGCTAGGAAAAAAATTGGGAATGATTGCCCGGAATGCGATTTCTAGCGACAGAAGATTACGGAGGTGGGAGGTGGTTGGAGAGGCTCGAAAGTGCAGAAGGAGTTTGAGTGATTGGTGGATTGGATTTTTGTGAGCGTCTGTTGCGGAATATAGGAATTGGGTTTGAGTCGAGGTTTTCCTTTGATAATTTTAGTGAGAGTAAATTAGAGGAATTAGACAGCATGAGGAGGATTTTAAGATGGCTCTAGGATGACTTGAATGTTCTGTGGAGGGCCTGGGAACGTCCTGGAAACGTCCTGTGTTAGAAATCGTGACGGCTTTTAGATGTCTAAAGAAACTCTTGTGTTGTATGATATATTTTGATATATGTTATATAATATTGATATATTGATATATATTATATATTATATATATTAATATATTGACATATATTGTAGAAATATGTATCTGTAAAAAAATCTGTCATATTGATATATATTATATAATACTGATATATTGATATTTATTATATAATACTGATATATTAATATATACTATATAACATTGATGTATTAATATATATTATATAATATTAATATACTGACATATGTTGCAAAAATATGTATCCTGAAAAAACCTGTCACCAATACTCCAATTGCGGTGAATCGTTCAAAGCATCCTCTAAGCACAAAATTGATTACGCACAGCGAACGGAGAGGCCAATTAGGGGAAGGACCGCGCCAGCAATCGGATGCAGCACGAGCGCACGGGAATGCGGCAGGGTAATGTAGCAGAGGGTTGATACTCCGGCGAAGCGTGATCGGATCTAGGATGCGGCTTTATAAGTGCCACCCAGTAGCTGCACGAAGTGTCGGTGGGCCCCCGGTATCCACCGCGAAAAATGTCTCGATGAACGTGACGCGATCTCATCCTCTCCTCTCTCTCTCTCTCTCTCTCTCTCTCTCTCTCTCTCTCTCTCTCGCTCTACCTCCCCTAAACGCCGTCTTTCGGACGGCCGCGGCCGGTAGACCGCATTTATATGCAGAGTGCACCGTTCAAATATGCATAAACCTCGCGAGTCACCGCATACCGGCGACTACCGGGCTGCGATGCGCCTATTGGCCAAAGTAATGGAAGCGTTTAAGGATGCGTATAAAAATCGAAATTCAATATGCCGTAGACCGGGAATTTACCGGACGACATAAAGCGCATAAAGTTTCCATCCGCGACGCGGAGCCTGCTGGATTTTCGCCCGAGCCGATTTTTCCCGCCTCTCCACCTATCTCCCCCCTCCCATTCGGTTCCCACCGTCGTCGCATCGTGGAATGAAACGGCCATTTTCTTGGTCATCGACACGGCCAATTGATGAGATTTTGTGCTGTAGCTCTTTGGTAAATATTTAAGTGGTCGTTGGAGTATAAGAGGAGGCGAAAGGGTGGAGGAAAGGGAGAATAAGGGAGTGGAGTGATTGGCTCCTAGTTGCTGCGATTAATATTGTAAATCTAATATGCGATGGAATATGTATAGTACTATTTTTAATATATATGATAATGCACTATAATATATACATATAATAATTTACTATAGGATATAAAAGAATATACTATAATATATATAATAATTTACTATGAGATATGTAAGAAGATACTTTGATTTATAAAATAATATACTATAATATATAAAATAATATACTATAATGTATAGTTTATGATATAAATATATATAAAAATTTCTGACGGTAACATTTTTATAAGGAATCGTAAATATCAAGAAATTCTAAATAACATTCTTATCAAGAATTACTTGTCAAAAAATCTATAACCAGTCATTTTGATTGGTTTGCCCCAATTTCACTATTAAACATTTTCTATTCTCTATACAATTTCCCTAAACAGTAAATTCCCGCATCTACGAAAAAAACTTCGCGATATAATTGAATGGTTTTAATAAGAAAAACCCTTTAATTTCACGAAAGTCACGGACGTCGCATTAACGTCGCACGGTAATAGACGCACTTGCCGGTGTACGCCACGACGATAATTCCGACGATTGACAGGAATTACGTATTCGGGCTAATGACGGTCGCCGATGCTTAGACACGGCGGCGATCAAAGATAAGCACCAGTTCCACCATCCCGGCTTCCCGATCTTCCTCATTTAGGCACGGCCGGTATACACTCGCGCGGCTTCTAATAACGTATCCAGCTGTATTACCATAATTGTTTCATTTCAGGAGCATTACGCCCGGCCTTTGGTTACACGGTTAAACGCCGGACGCGGCTCCTAATAATTCTATTTTTTTCCCCCTCCCCTTCCCCTCCCCTGTTTCTCACAGGAAACTGGAACCCGCGGATCTACGTGCCTACGCGCGAATTTAAATATTTTCGCTATCAGGGCGCGGCCGCGTAATTTTTTAATTAGAGGGAAGCACGGATTTACACGGAGGCCGTGGAACCGGGCGGATCTCTCTGACTTAAACCATGGTTGTACCGCGTCGAGATTATGTCCCTAATGTTTCAAGCGAGAATTCAAAGTAGCTGCGAAGATCGGACTTACGGAATTCCAGTCGCTTCTCTCGGGGCCAGTTAATGGAGATCGCTGGACAGGATAAGGAAAAATCTTGATATCGGTGCCGGAGGATAGGTAGTCGACGATGAGAAAGCTGGAGGAATTGTAAAAATGTTGTTTAATAATAATTTATTTATTATGGTTCTTTGGGGGAAAGGGGAGGTTTCTTGAGGATATTTGAAGCAACTTTTTCCTTAGCGCAAATGCGATTCATAGCTTCGTTTATGAGTTATGAATGAAATACAGTGACCAATGAGAGGCAAGCTTGGTTGACGCGTGACTATCGGGCCAATGAACGGTACTAGGCTTCCTCCGCTCATTGGCTCGACCGCCGAGCGCTATAAATTCGCGATCCAATAATAATAAGCGAATAAGAAGTAATTGCAACAAAATAAAATACAATGCAACAATTATATTATCAATGAAACTAAAAATAAATACAGAGAAATGAGACAATGTAGGTAATTTACATAATCATTAATTTATGCGTATAGTATATACAGTGTATAGTATAATTTATAAAACGAAGTTAAATATTTCGAACAAAAATCGTGAATTCTTCGATAACAACACCTTATAGAAGCGTTCACTTTGCATTCACTTCCGGTACACACAGCTCAGCGAAAAAATTATCAGATATTCCTCGAATGTGTAACAAATTATCCTGAAAGTAAGAAAAGCGCCGAGTGTAAAATTCGCCAAGCAAAAAATATCAAAGATCAATTTATTTCGCCAAGGAAAAATATTAAAGATCAATTTATTTCGATGGAAAAAATAGCAAAGATCAATTTATTTCGACTCAGCAATCGTAGCCGCGACTCACGTCTCTCGTTAGTACAACGCAGCGAACACGGAAGTCGCCAGCAATAATGTCTAATAATGGTTCCCGGAGAAAGGTTGCTCGAACCATCAGGAAATACATATTTTACGACAACCGCAGCGCGGCGGCCGGCCGACGCCGTTCGATTCCCCAGCCTCGGGCGTTCCGCGGGGCTGAGCCGGGCAGCTAGTTTTTATCGTGTCAATTCAATCGTCCGCGAGATAATTAACGTTCGTGTTACGCCCTTGCAACCGACGATCGCGATTTATGGGGATCGCGGGGCAACTCGGCAACCGTGCCCCCAGCTCGGGCCATTGCCGCGCCGCCACCGGCCCGCCACCGGCCCGGCCCCGATTTATCTCTCCGAATTGTCTAATCCGGACGCGCGCAAATTTATCTGCGGCCCGCTGATGCGTCATACGAGGATTTAACGATGCATCTACGACAGACCGTTCCGCGCCAACAGGATCTCCGCTTTTAATTGTCGGATTCTACGGAGATCGAGCGGCCTCTTGAAATATCGATGACGAAGCTCGGGCTATTCCCGTGTTTTGCTAATTAAAAATCGCGATTCGAGGTTAGGGGCTCCGGCGAATCGTCTTCAGATTTTTTTGAAAGCTAGGCGAAACGTTTGGTGGTGAAAATTCCGCTTGCACTTTGTTTATTTAATATATAGATGAGTGGATATGTTAAACACTGTGAATTTAGAATATTCTGTAGATTAGGTGCATTTTTAAAGATTTACTTTTATGTAAATTTTTTTAAAAGTAAGATTAATGTCTCCTGAATCAATTAAGTGGAATTGAAGTCACAGAAAATGCAAAATCTTCTTCTATTAATTTTTCTAAGTTGCGCAACAGACGATAGCATTTTACGATTATTTTACAATTTCATATTACACTCATATATTTTTTTATACAAAACAGAGTTCTTAATTCTTTCACAAAGTAAATTCTATTAATAAAACTAAAGTAAAGTAAAGTCAATTTCCGTTGCAAAACAATTATTTATTTAAATGAACGAGCGCTCCAGTATAATCTCAAACATCGCTTAAAAATCGTCATTCGATCCCATAAAGAGATGCCAGAAGACCGAGTGTCTCGTCGCTACGCCGTTCGCGGCATAATCGAGCGAACGCTCGTCGAGAGCCGTGTCCGGCAATATTTTCCGGCTCGAGTTTCGAGGCTGTCTCGCCGCGCGCAAGAATCCAGTTATTGCGAAAAAGATTAAGACCGTTAAGCATCCCGGCGTCCAAAGCAGTCCTCTAGGCAGCGCAGATGAGTCTACTTACGGCCCCATAACGAGACATGCCTTCTCCATCCCTCCCTCGCTCCTCCCTCCCCCCCTCCCCCCCTCCCTCCTTTCTCCCGCCACGTTCTCCATAATATCCTCGGCTCTAAAATAGGGTCCATTTCCACGCGGGATAAATTCGCGTTACCAACACCGAAATTTCCAATTTAGCTGTCCGGAGGATTCGCCTAATCGAGCCGCGCATCAATTCACTGAGGAGAAGGGGGTGGGGAGGCGCGATTAGGCGGCGTTTGCTCCTTGGAAACGGAATCACGAATGACGAGGACGAGGACGAGGATGAAGATGAAGATGAAGGCTAAGACGAAGACAAAGGATGAAGACTAAGACGAGGATAAAGATGATGACTAAGACGAGGACGATAACAAACATGAAGACTAAGACGAGCACGAAGACAAAGATGAAGACTAAGACGAAGGCAAAGATGAAGACTAAGACAAGGATGAAGACTAAGAAGAGGACGAAGACTAAGTCAAGGATGAAGACTAAGAAGAGGATGAAGACTAAGACAAGGATGAAGCCTAAGGCAAGGATGAAGACTTAGAAAAGGGCGAAGACTAAGAAAAGGATGAAGACTAAGAAGAGGATGAAGACTAAAACGAGGACGATGACAAAGTTGAAGACTAAGACAAGGACGAAGACTAAGACTAAGACGACGACGACGAAGACGAACGCGAGAACGAGCAGGTTTAAAAGGGCCTGGCGTTCCGGAGAAATTATAGGGCAGCCGCGGTGGACCCCTTAATATTCTATCTCCGTGGCCGTGGATCGGTCGTCATCATCATTATGTCATGCGCCTAAAAATCTCTCGAATCAACATACATTTGCATACTACGCGGCCGAGCGGCGGCAGAGGGAGGAGCGGAGACGCAGGGATAACCGCCGGGACGGGGCTATTTTAAAAGGCAAGAGTTTAATTTATTTTCTCGCCCCACCTACCTCTCTCCCTCTCTCTCCCTCTCTCTCTCTCTACCTGTGCCCGGCTGCCTACCTCCGGCGGACGCGCTACGGCTATCCGCCGCGGTCGGAATGGAATCAGGAACACGTCTGACAGTGCGCGCGACACGCCGATTTATTGCCGCACGTACGGAACACGGCTCTAGCCCCGGCTGACACTTCGTTTCATTCCGACCTGTCGGACGCATTCGTCTTTTCCGGAATTTATTTCGCCACGATTCGGCGACGCGCGGACCGGTGAGCGGAGAAGCGGAGAGCGGAGACGAGTCTCTGGGTCAGGCGCGTCTGCTTCTCGTAGACAAAACTACTTAGGGGACGCAAGGGTCGCAGCTCTGCCGCGACGCGCGCGCCCCTGTCGAGAAAGTTTCCGCGGAAACGCTCCGCGTCGAAATTCTCTTTCGGTCTCTGTCGGGGATGCTCCGCTGCAAAAATAATTGCAAACTTCGAGGCTAGACTTTTACACGGCTTTACTCGAGGTAATTAATTGCGAAAGTTCTGCTTGCGCAGTCGTCGAGCTGCGTGGAACGACGAATTGTCTATTTTGTAAGCGATCCAAGTACATTTTTGGTGAAATTGAAGTGTTTGAGGGTTGCGTTTTAAAAAGGAATTAAAAAGCGTGTGTATGGAATATTAATCTGCTACACTGATAGCATCGAGACTTTTTTGAGACGTACCGAAGGTCGCATATATTACTTGGAAAAATCCCTGTTTGAATTTAACCCTTTGCACTGTTACATCACGTTCTAAAATAATATTTCTATTACGAAAATTCAGACTTCAAAAATTGTTCAAAATTTAACTATTCTTGCACGAATTACAAGATTTAATTTCATCCTCACAAAATGTATAAAATGTATAAAATGTATAAAATGTATAAAATGTATAAAATGTATAAAATGTATAAAATGTATAAAATGTATAAAATGTATAAAATGTATAAAATGTATAAAATGTATAAAATGTATAAAATGGAAATGCTATATGCCAGAAAAGTTACCTTAAAATCACAGTTAAAACACCTTCGAGTGCAAAAGATTAATACAACAGTTACATAAATAGTTATAATCTTAATAGTTATAATCTTATTATCATCTTAATTTATTATACATGTTATAAAACAAGGTTCAGTTTCGGGACACGGTGGTGCGTTTAGCACTCTTCCGATCGGTTTCCGCGTGCGTGGCTAAAAATGTCGTCCACCGGTTCCGCTCGCTGACATGAATGCCCGCCTGTGGATATTCACCGGGCCGATTCAACGGACTTCTTTGAACGGGGAGAGTCTCATTGAAGACACGTGTTCGATTCAGCCGGAGAAGAAATGTGTCTTTCAGTGTTTCCGAGTCTCAGTTGGCTCTCTGTGCGGAATTGAGACTCCTTTCGCGACCGTGATGCCTGTCAAACCTCACCCCACCACCCCAAATTGCCAGAGAAAAGGAACATTAATATTGCAACGATCAACAGTTTTACATTTATGCGAACGAGCATAATTTTAGATAATAGGGACCGTCGGCAAAAATTTGTTAATGTACCGTTAAAATATTTTATTGGCAGTGATTGCTATAAGAATATTTATTGCGATTTTTGGTAGTCGATTCTTTGTAACTTTCTATATTAATAGGGATTTTTTTATTATTGTAATAATTTGCTTTTATATATACTTATATTACTTTATCCTTTTTAGTATATATTAATACAGAATTTAGTAGAAATAGTATTTCGTTATTTTCGAAAAATGAATTATTATTAAGAATATGCAATCTCAAATGACTTCTCCTTTAACCTTCTAACTATTTGCATATATTTTAATATTTAACGAATACTATCTATACTAGAACTCGAACATGTTACCTGCGTACACGCGTACGATTGCAAATAGAAAGCTTAATAAAAAGATACAGAATCAGAGCAACCAATTATTAGCAACGATCCGGCAAAAAGAAGTCTGACAAGACTTGCACAAGAGCTCTACATTTCACCTCCTCGTTTCTAAGATAAACTACGCGATCCTTGCCGCGTCTACATTTCCGCAGTCCCTGCAACTGGAACACGCCATTTAATCTCCCCGAACAAAATGCAAATGAATCCGCGTTATACACCTACAGTTCGCGCAGCGCATCAATTTCATTAGCAGATGCGCCCGTAATTTAATATCCAGTTGACGCAAACAAACGTGTACTTTCCGCGGACCCGTTCCCCCCCGGAATCCCAGCGAACACTGTCCTCGCGCTGCGTTTTTCGAGCCGGCCCGATGGTACACCTCCGGCGAGCTAAATATTTATTCGAAAGAAGAGTCTGCCCGCCGAGCAAGCGAAAACCGAGTGTTACGAAACAATGTCTACAGTGCGCGAGCCTCGACGTTCCGTGCCCGTCGTCGCGCAGTGATAGAAAAGCCCTAAAAATCGAAGCTGTCGGAGGGGAGTTTTTAACTTACGTTAATTGATACGAATTATGGTATTAATTGATATGAATTTGAATTATGCTTTTTATGTAAATATTGCTTTTCGTTTGGTTTTTGCGAGCCTTTTTCCAAACCCTAGTCAAACCGTGAAATTTGGCTTTCTCGCCGGGCACTGAGAGGGTTATTTTCAAGATTTGAAACATGGCTCGAGGAGTTGATAGTTTTTCGAGCGCCCTTCGCATCTAACAGCGACGAAGCCATGAATCAAATCTTCGTATCGTCATCACCGCCTAACTATTGTAGAACGCAGCAGAAAGATCGTAGAACAGAGGCGAGATAGAACACCCTGATCTCGACAGCTTATTATGTCTCGTCCGTGGACAGCTTGCCGGCGAATTTGTCTGCGTTCGCCTAAGCTCTGTTCGCGCAACTGCGCGCAAACGAAGTTTCCCTCGATGGAAAAGAAGAGCCGTCTCGCTCGCGTAGTCGCCGATATTATTTACGCTCGCGCGGAAAGATAATTTACGGCCGGCTTATTGTTTATGCCCCGTGGGGGCCACCGGCGAATGAAATTTACTGCCGCCTTATTGTTCGCGACGACCTGCGCGCGTTTACGCGGGCTCGCGGCCGCGAAAACTCCGCGCGGTTCTTACTTAACGAGGGACGACGGTTTTCTTCGAGAGAAAGACACGCCGACGGACGGTAACGACGGTCTTTCCAGCGATGTTTAAACGCCGGCGATAAAACTGGTCGGTCAACCGTGGCCGGTTTAATGCCGTGAGACAAATATTAGCGGCCCGACGCTCGTAAAACAAAGACAACCCCCCCACCTGTTCGGACGGACGGCCCGAACTTCGACCGGTCGGACTGGCTCTCTCTCTCTCGCGCGCGCGCTGCTCTCGACAGCCTCGACGGAAGACGCGGGGGGATTTGCATAAAAATGCCGTACGTTTCTATCGGCCGGACCGCGCGGCCCTATACAGTTGCGAACAAAAGTATTCCCCTTAACACTTTCACGTCCGCGAGATTCACAAAATTGGCCTCTTTGTCGACGGACTTTTTGTAAAGCGGTTCGACAAAATTTATAAATGTAGAACACAAAGTTCATTAATATTGTTATTAATAATTATTATTATTAATGTAACACAATTTAATTTTGTTCCCTTAAATTCTATACAATTTATTTTGGTTCTATTAAGGGCAAATAAGTGTTTTAATCAACGCAGCGTGAAAAGAGTCGCAATGCAAGGGTTAAATGCAACATTTTCAGACCAATTCATTGCCTTTCTATCTATGGGAAAATAGACATTCCGTCTATGGGGTTGACTAAACCCCAAAATAATAAAATTATTTTGATAAAATAATAAAATTGCAAATCTCATTCCTGCAACTCTAATTTTCTTAATTCGACACTATGTGACAGCACATTGGCGTCACCGGTAATTAACAGCAGACTCCTCGCTGCAATAACATATCACCGGAAGGCGGAAGTGTTAACGAGAAACAATTTCGCGGTTCTCCGTAGACGACCGTCTCCCGTGTGCATTTTTGGCCATGTACAAGGAATCGAGGGCCGCAATTGCAAACAACTGCGCGTGACAGGCATTTCGTAGGGACTATGCATGCACACGGGATTGGTATGTGGGTTAGGCATCTAGCGTTAGAGGGCCAGGATCGGCATTTAGGTATGCACGACATGCTTAGCACGCCGCCGTCGCTGCCGCCTTTGTTTATCCGCTGCGTTGACTGCAGCGTTGCTCGGGGTATATACACCGCGCAGGAAAAAGGATCGAGGAACGTGGAACGATCTCTCTTGAACTGCATTTCCCATGGCGCTGCATATTTGTTCTTTTCGATGCGGCTCGCGGAGTCTCAGAATAAATGTACTGGATACTGCTCGGGACACGTGTTCTGCCACTGTTCTAGGGAACAGGTACGGCGCTTATTGCGAGTTAAATGATTTTATTAAGTTAGTAGTATTCTCAAGATCGACGCTTTAATTTTTATGTACGTTATATTTAATGCTATTATTTTAATTTGGAAAATAATTTAATTTAAAATATATGTTATATTTAATGCGATTATTTTAATTTGGAAAATAATTTAATTTAAAATATATATATAATATTTAAAATTAACATATGAAAGTGAACTATAGTGAACTGTATTATATAACATAATAAATTGTGAACTATATTATATAAAATAATAAATTGTAAACTATATTATATAAAATAATAAATTGTAAACTATACTATATAAAATTATAAATTATAAACTACATTATATAAAATTATAACTTGTAAGCAATATTATATAAAATTATAAATTGTAAATAAAGGGTATTAGCTCGCCGACGCAGACACCGTGAAAGTAATACAGTTAAGCACGGCGAAATTGTGCCGCGGTAAAAAAGCGTAACGGGGCAGCGGCAGACACGGCGGACGTGGCAAATGGCCGAGTAGCTCGTCGGGGCGATAATAGAATACAATAAAAAGCGGCTCGTTAAGCCGTGATACTTTTGCCAGCAACTGTATATAGGAGGACGACGACGACGAGTGTACGGTATAAAAATCTTTCTTCAAATCGTATGCAAATGAGCCGGACGGCCAGGTGTATAATTTGATCCCTCCCCCTTCTCCTCTCCCTTCTCCGCCACCGCGCGTTCCTCTCGGGTTCGAAGCTTCCCTTTTGGCCGTGTTGGCTACCGGCTAGCGGCGGCGGCCGGGACGAGACGAACGCGCGCGTACGCGCGAAACGAGAACCCGGGGCCCCTCTCGGATCCGATAAAACTTATTACGCTATCGCTCAACTGTCACAACAGATCGCAGATAGAATTCAGCCGGCGTCTGAAACGCCACGAACTGATTTCGCGTCGGTTCGTTGGGCAGATTGAAGGAACCCCGGTTCCAGCCGTCGTGACCGTGTAACCTGGCTAATCCGACCTGATCCGACACGATGTGTCTATTACGTCGTTAACAGTGGGACCGGCGCGCAGATCGGAAGTTTCTTCTCGATCTACCTCCATGAATTATGCATGGCTGCGTTTCTTTTCCGTTCGCGGCACCCACGGCTCATCTAACGCGACCGGTACGGACGGTTTTGAATAATTCGACGGTGTCTTTCGATGAATGCTGTTCCAGGCTTCGACGGTTCAGTCCGCTGGATCGTCGACGAACCGGATCGATCTCGAGATGTTTCCTGTGAATTTCTGCGATGCAGGAATTTTTTTAAGCGGCTGCAATAAATTTAGAGTTAGAAGGATGGTTGCTAAATACCTGGAAATGGGGAAGAAATTTTCTGAAATATATTCTAGTGTTAGCGTGTCGAATAGAATTTTTTTCGAAGCAATTGCAATAACTATAAGGCCAAATAACAATTTTCTAAAGCAAGTCAAAGGATCCGTAACGAAATAGAAATTTTTCTGTAACGATAGTATTATTATTTTTTTAAGCGGTTGCAATAAATTTAGAGTTAGAAGGATGGTTGCTAAATACCTGGAAATGGGGAAGAAATTTTCTGAAATAAATTCTAGTGTTAGGGTGTCGAGTAGAATTTTTTTCGAAGCAATTGCAATAATTATAAGGTCAAGTAAAAATTTTCTAAAGCAAGTCAAAGGATCCGTAACAAAATAGAAATTTTTCTGAAACGATAGTTAAAGTCGGAAGACGAAGAAAAAAAATTTTTTAAAACAAGTGCAAAAGCTAGGGAGTCGAGTAGAATTTTTTTCGAAGCAATTGCAATAATTATAAGGCCAAGCAAAAATTTTCTGAAGCAAGTCAAAGGATCCATAACAAAATAGAAATTTGTCTGAAACGATAGTAAAAGTCGGAAGAAGAAGAAAAAAAATTTTTTTTAAAAAGTGCAAAAGCTTCGAATAGAATTTTTTCGATGCAGTCGCAATGAAATGGCGCCGGCTACCTTCGTACGTATTTCCTATCCGGAGCCGATAAAAGGGAACGCCACGGGCGCCTCGTATGCACGCGACCGTCGGAAAAGGGAATCTTGGCCGCGCCGCGATGCGCCGCACACTTGCAATCTTCATTCTTCCCCCCTTCCCGGTGAAAGAAACCTACCTCCGACTTCCGCGCGGCAGCACCACTGATTTCTTGTTTTCTCTGGGGGTGGCTGTTCCATTTTCTCCGACAACTTATTCGTCCCCGCGCCTCTCTCTCTCTCTCTCTCTCTCTCTGTCCCTCTCTCGCCCTGACCCGGCCGCGGCGCGAATTATTCTACTCGACAAAGTGTTCCCGTGATTCGCGCCGCGAATACGTCGTTTATTGTAACAAATATCGCGCGATATAACTATAGTTGACGCGATGGTGTCACGATAACTACAGTTTAAAGATTGAATATTTTTTAGTTGAACTTTTAAGAATTGTGTTTGATATTTCTTGGCTTTATGGTCGAGATAATAAGAAATAATATAGCAGCAAATAGATACAAAGCTTCCTTTATGTTTAATTAATTTTTAACTGTAATTATCGCAACTTTTCAAACGCAGAAATATCGAAATTATTGAAATAATCCTACGTCGCGCCAAAGAAACGATTCGAAATCGCGCGTTCGTTTCGCTCAGTGGAAATAACAGAGAACGGTTCGGTAAATCGAGAAAAAAAAAACGGCTCGGGCCGGCTCGGATGGCGCGGATGATTTTCCGAATGGCGAGATTTTTCATTGTATTTATTATCCGCGAGCGAAGTGAATTTCACGCGTTTGTTCGGTAACCGGCGCGCGCGCTCTTTTTTTTTAATTAAACGCGAGCGCGTGACGGGAATGCGCCGAGAGAGGTTCAGCAGTGAGATCGACGGGGGAGAGCCTCTCGCCTCTCGCCGCCGCCGACGCGCTACATTATGAATAGGAAACGTGTTACATCCGATGCAAATTACATGAGAACTCATCGAGGATGCAAATATACGGTGGTAGCGGGCCCGAAAACGGGCGCGAGTTTATCGTCCCGGTCGGCCGCGCCGCGGCAATTTGCTTGATGAAAGCCTGCTTGACGTTTCATTTGCGCGCCGATGCCTCTACCGTGCCCGAGGAGAAGTGGCGGGCCGTGCGACGGGCAGAACGATTCCTTGTCGAATTGTGCGCGGAAACACGGGATCGAGTCCGACCGTGTTCCGCGGGTCCCGTTCTACAAGATTCTATGAACATTCGTTGATCCCGGCTGAAGTGATTGAAGATAATAATTCAATATTTAAATATCCTTAATCTAAATTTAAATCACAAACAAATAAATTTTATCCCAAAATTTTAAAAAATATTTCAATTTTATTGATTTTTAATTTTTTCAATTTATTATTTAGTTTTTCATTTCTTTAAATGATTAGTATAATAATTAAATAATTGTTTCGGTGTTTTAAAAATTTCTGTGTTTTACCTGGTTAATTTTAATAAACAAATAAGCGGTCGAATTTAACCTCTTAGGCACAGTTTCTAATTCTTTCTTTTACAATTATTATATTATAAACATATCTCTACGAATATTTTAAACGAACCTGTTCATTTAACTATTTATTCTAATAGAAATCGTACGAAATAAATCCCATCTTGCCACCAATAACAAACAATATATGCATACTAGTAGATTGTGAATTTGACGTGTCCACCTTAAAATTGGGTAATTGCAATTTGAAACAGATTAAAAATTCCAAGAACATCAAAACGTTAATATCTCATTTATAATCTATTAAAAAAGTGATCGCAGAAAAGATAGCCTAATAAAGGACTCGCCAACATGATTCCTGAGACAAATCTCTCGCACCCTGTCGCGCCTAATCAAAGCCTGCAACAATTACGTTATTTCGCTCGCTCTAATATTTCGCTCGCTCTAAGTCTGCCTAGAGTCTAGTCCCTAAACTATGAAACAAGAGGATCGCTTTAGAATCCAGAATGCAGAGTTTAGACTATCCAGAGTCTAGATATACCGAAGGCAGCCGGGGAGGCTCCTTTACGGCAGATTCCCCGGATGCGCAAACGCGCGATGACTAATCCAGCCGGTTAAAACGAGCAGAGGAACGGCGCGGGTCGTTCCGCGCGGACACATCCCACGAGCGGCCGAGGCCGGGGCTGAAATATTGATGTCCCCGAAGATATTTCCGACCGTAAATTTCGCGAAAAAGGTCCGTCCAGCGGCGGGCCTCGCCGCGCCGGAGGAGGCGAGACGCGCGGAGAGGAGACGCGCTTCCGGTGCGCGGCCAGGACGACGAACGCCGACGGCGAGCGGGCGGTTGCGGCGCGGCCGCGGGAGCCCGTCTTCGTACGGCTCGTTTGCATGAGTAATTATTAACGTCCCCGGGGACAAAAGGCGATTTTCTCTACCGCGACGGAGCCGACGACGCACGGCCGCGACAACGCCGGAATCCGCTCGTCGTACTCGCGCGATTTATGGCGGCCAGACGGTCGCGCGCGATGCCGCGTCCAAGCGCGGCGGTCCGCTTTCGAGATTTCACGGATTTTTGATCTAACAAAAGATCACTTTTTTTGGGCGATTTTGGTATCTCTATTTTATGCAACATAGTGCATTTTATGAATATGAAATTAATTTTTACGACTCGTACCGATAGTTTTATTTTGAACAATTTTTTTAAGTTTGTCTTTTTTTAAGTTTTTTAAACTTTGTCATCGTAAAAATTATTTTGGATCGCGACAGAATAATTTTAGAGTCACCACCCGAGTGCAAAGGGGTTAAACGCGTCGCTGTCTTAGATTTCGGCCAATGATATCGAGCATCTGGAGCAGCGCGCTCGCCGGGATGGAAAGAGACCGCGCGGGAAGAGGGGCCCGGACAATGCCGCCGCGGCTGCTCGACTGACCGAACGGTACACACGCCGTTCAAATAGAAATCTGTTGAAAATTGAACGCCGGGAACCGGGACCGGGACCCGTACGTGTGTCAACAGCCGCGGAGAGAAGCGGTGAGCGGCGAGGAGAGGAAGAATGGAGCGGCGCGGCACAACGAGAGCCCGGGCCGATGCACGATGCGGGAAACGCTGGGCTGCTTCCCGCTGTAAATAATTTTTCGGCCCGGTGCACCGCCCGAGCCTGCTCTGCTCCCGCTGCTCCCGCTGCTGCAGTATTAAAGCGCGTTCCCCCCGGCGGGAAATTGCGGCTAAAGCAGTTGCGACAAAACGTTAACTCGCCCGCCGGAAAGCTTGTTAAAGATGCTCGACATTCTTTCGCAACTACCGCTCCGGACGCTCTTCTAGCCGGTCGCCTCGGGAATACGGTACGCCACGATGGAGATTGAAATTCTTACGGCAACGCTTGCCGAACTCGATGGAACGGCTTTCGATAATTGGCCGAGCTGTTGTGTCAGGTTATGTTCTCGATTATTGTTTTTAAGTCGAGGATTCGGTGAAGTAGGGATTGTTTTGTCCGAATTATTTTAGCATTTAGTTTGACCATATTCTCGTATCTATTTTATTATAATTCTGTTATATTGTATATAGATTATAGTATATTATATTGTAGTTATAATATTTAATTACTTTATTGTTTAGGTATGTTATTGCCTAGCTGAAAAGTCGAACGAAATTTTGAGATAATATTAGGTTATGTCAGGTTTCGATTTCTTAAATATGGGGTTCGCGAATAAGTTCGTAAAATTTCTGTTTTTATAATGATTCGTGCATTAATTAGCAAAGTAAATAGATTGTTAGAAAAATCGATTTCTGCTCTTCAAAACTGTTATATTCGCTTTTTCGAATAATTTAGTTTTTTTATGCTTTTATAGGGTTAGAAGTCGAATATCCAAGAGGCAAAAATCAGCATTTTCGTCGTCTGCTATTCCTCCCCTTATTAAAACTTTATTATTACTTACAAATATTCTTTCTATCATAGCAAATGATTTGACAATTTTTAAAGTAATGCAGATGATAAAAATAAAAATAATAGTAAAATAATTTAAGGTCTCCCTTGGCCGTACAAAACTGTCGCCACCCTCTTTTTCAAATAATTCTATTTTCCATGATTTAACAGACTAAGAACTGAAACATCCAGGAGGCAAAAATTCATTCCTACCATTCTCAACGTCCGGCATTCTTCGCTTTCCATCGTGAAGCAACAGGGCCCTCGTTGTCCGAACGATAGCATCGCGATGCCCGATCGAGCGTCGGTCGATAAGGCTCGCGAGTATACCCGCCGCCTGTCGGCAACCTGTTTATTCTAATTAGCGGCCGTCAGTGCGCTCAGAATGGCAGAGTGGGGGGAGCAGAAGAGAGAGAGAGAGGTGCATTGTGTCGAGCGCAATCCCGAAGTACACGGAATGCCCGCGTTATCGGTACACCGGCGCGGAATTTTAAGAGGCAACGATGTTCGACAGAAACCGCCGCCCCCACCTCCCCCCCTATTACCGGACCCGTAATTGTCCCCCCGGTGCCCGGGACAATGATGTTTAATTCGGATTGCCCGAGCGTTTTCGTGCTTCCGAGCCCCCGCGATTGCTCGCGTAATTGGCGCTTTAGCTTCCGCCACCGGGAGAAAATGGCCGGAGTAGAACGGCTCTAACGAGTCGTTTAACGAATTGATTCGGATCTTCTTCTTCTTCTTGCACGGGCCAATGGGCTTCCAGGATATTTTCAACCTCGTGCCGTGAATGCAGATGCGAGCGCTCGGTATTCCCGCGCTCGATTACCAACTTTTCTTGCTTCGATCGCAATCGTTCGGAAAACTTCCTAAGTGGATTCCGGCTGTTTGCAGTCGGTGGCGCGCACGATCGCGATGATTATTTCGGCGCGGACCCCTCGCGACTTCTCTCTTTCTTCGTTCGCATTCTTAAACCAATACCCATCGTTGTCTTTTTCTCGGGATAAAAATATATATTAAAAATTATAGTGTTGTTACGGCGGATTTAAGATTTTAATAGATTGGAAACTATGAAACGCGCATTTTTGTTTGGGATTTGTATAGCTGCGACGCCCGTTTCATAGTTTCCAAACTGATAAAATTTTTGGTTGCTTGGAAACTATGAAACGGGCGTTTTTGTCTAGTATTTATTTGGCTGCGACGCCCGTTTCATAGTTTCCAACTTGATAAAATTTTTGGTTGCTTGGAAACTATGAAACGGGCGTTTTTGTCTAGTCTTTATTCGGCTGCGACGCCCGTTTCATAGTTTCCAACCTGATTTTATTTTTGGCTGGTTGGAAACTATGAAACGGGCGTTTTTGTCTATTCTGTGCTCAGCTGCGACGCCCGTTTCATAGTTTCCAAGCTAATATAATTATATTCTAGTTATTGGTACACATTTGTAAATAGCTTAATCCGAGAATAAAATACCGCGGTGTATTGCACGTGTCAGCAACAAAGTTCGCAACAATATTAAGTCCTTTTCATAGCTAAAACAATTTATTCGACCAATGTCTCAAAAATGGAATCTATGAGTCTTTTAGACGTCTAAAGATCGTTTTAAAAACTTCTAAAAAATACCTCGATTTTTAAGAGAGAACGTATGCTATTTCTAAGTCGTTCATAAGACATCCATGACATTTTAAAGACGTCTTTTAGATAACTTTATGCTATATGACGTAATATAAATTTTGTCTCCTGACGAAGTATAAAATCCCGTGACGTCGCGAACAAAGCCACGTGACATTCGAGAGTCCACGGAGGTGGAATAAAAGACGTAGAGAACCGGCTCCGCAGGATCCGAACCACCGCCGACGTATCGGTAGACGTTCGGGACCACGGTGATTCGAGTTTCGATCGTAATTGCGCGATTCGGCGATCGCGTGAGCCGCGAGTGTTGTTTTACTGCCGCGCGCGCGCGCGTTCCAGCCTCTCGTGTTTCCGCGAGCTGGTCGAGTTTCGGCGCTTATCGGGTCGTTTCACGCTGGGGACGAGCGGCTCGTGGGTGTCGGCACCGTGGCCGGTACGGGCGAACCGTGGGCAGACGGCGCCCAAAGGGCCGTGGAGAAAACAAGCATCGCATGCGGCTGCTCTCGCCGCTATCTTATCGCGCTGTTACTTTGCCGCGCTGCCACGAGATACCCGGTGTTTCTCGGCGAATGCCCGGCTAACGCGGCGCCCGCTAATAAAGTTACACGGTCATTGTCGACCGGGGGATACGTTCGGGGGTGGCTCGTTTCGGCGCTTCAATTCGAGAACTTAATAAATTAGCGGCCTCCGCTTGCCCTTTGCCTTCCGTCTCTCCAAACGGAAACGACCGGAACTATTCCTCTGCGAGGGAACCGTTTGCGAGAGGTGCGCGTTTCTGGGCGACGCGCTGGCAGGTGTTTCACCCCTTGATGTACTTTGACGAGTTTAACATTCGTCAAGCAGATTTGTGTCAGGTCGAGTCATAGATTACTTTTGTCTAGAGAGATACCCTAGGATTAGATACCCTAATATGATAATGAAAAATTTGAGTTAATAATTAAATGTAAAACATTAAAATTAATGGGTTTTGGCACACCCTGTCTACATACTTTTCTTAATAAAACAGAATAGTCAAGCGAATCGTATTCCTCCGTAAAATCAATTTATTCGTCGAATACAATGGTCGACCGAATCGAAGGCCTCATAAAATCAGCATAAATCGCGTCAACATCGTGTTCGCCACGTAAAAGACGCAGGCATTGAATATTGTTAAATTAGTAGCAATGTATTATAAAGCAGGATGATCGAGGCTCTGCAGTACTGCCAAAAAAATCATGCACAGGCGACACGGCATTCGCAGCCATTCTTCGAGAGCTAGTAAGAATTCTTCGCGAGTTCCCACGGCGAGAATTCGCGTCGGTGTCGCGCTCATTGTCAGAAATTCGTATCGTTCGCAGTGGCGGCGTCGCGCGGCGCGCGGGGTCACCGAAAGTTTACGCGCGACGTCTCGCCCTCTGACCGGCGAGAACAATAAAACCCGGGTTATTATTGTTCCCCCGGTTTCGCTCGCAACCCCCTCTTATCGCGCGCATAATACACGCGTAAGTTAGCGCGAGTCGCGGTCGCGGTCCCGGGTCGATCCCCGCGGCGGATAAAAATCTCTTGGCCCTGCCAATGCCGAAAAATATATTTCGACGCCCGGGTGTTTAAGGATAAAGCGCGCGGAGGGAATCGCCGCGATGCGGCCGAACGATCGATCAGCGAATTTATCGAGCGGTATATAATCGTTTGTCGTCGCCTCGGTAATCCTGGCCGGGGACGGCTCATAATTCACGCGCGATCATTCGATGCTGCGGACCCGGCCGGTGACAAAACGAGAAAGAGAGGAAACTGGGAAACCAGTTTTTACGGGATCGGCGAACGATGACGCGCGGCTTCTACCTTTGGGTATCACACCGTTGTGGAACCAATTACTGTGTCGGATTAGCTGTCCTTGAAATTTTTTGGTATCAACCCTTTTGGTACGAGCAGTCTGTCCGCCATGACACTCTCATAAAATGCTTGAAGTTTCCTAAGCGTTAAAGAAAAACTGTGATTAATAAAACAATATTTTATTAATGAAAAGCTTGTGGAAGGGTTAAACGCACCTTTAGTCATTTAAATGACATCGGTCGAGGATTGGAAAGTGAATTTCGAATTTTCTTTCGTCCAAAGAAACTTTCCTGTGACCCTGGTATTAAATTTTTAAAGATGTGAAAAATTTTAAGGATGTGATGAGGGAAGGCAATAGTTACAAGAAATAAATTTCATGGCTAATTGATTTCTTTCTGGAAATAAATGATAGAAAACCGAGGAAATAATTGTTCTAATAATAAGTACCATGAACCGCGACTGACATAACCTTAATTGCCTTGATATCAGAACCCTAAAAAGACGATTTTAAGCTACACTCTAAAAATTCTAATATCCAAGAAATATAATATCACGTCAACATTTTACGTGTAATTTCAGCGAACAGATTATTAATTGAATTTAGGTAAAAAAAAAAAGGAAGCAGCGGTCTCACGCGACGTATATTAATTACGGTTGAAAGTAAGCAGAATGGACGGCGATCGGTTATCCCCGGTGTAACCGGCTCGACCACCCTACATCACCGCCGACATTCATTGAATATTAAAATCGGAATTACAATTTGTCCCGGCCGCTGGTAGAGTGGACTCGGTCTTCGAAACAACTCCTCGTATTAAACGCCTTTGATTTATTCAAATCCGGCGGCGAGGGGAGGGGAGGGGAGGGGGAGGGGAAACCGTCGAAAGCGGGAGGGCCGGTTACGAGTGTTATGCAGATGATAGAAATCGACGGTGGAATCTTCGAGTGAATACATCGACGCGCGTTAACATGAGACAAGTCTCCCCCCCCCCCTTCTCGCCCCCCCCCCCCCCCCCCATAATTTCTATTCGTTCCCGATCATATTTCTCGACGGGCAGAGTTTCCCCGAGAGACATCCTCCGCGCTCGTAAAAAAAATTAGAAATTCAACGAGCCGAGGGAAAACACGGCGCAATAAACGAAGGAGGTTAACGATACGGCATCGGTGAACAGGGGAAAGCGGGAGACCGTCGGCGAGGAGGGTACCCGGCGGAGAGAGAGAGAGAGAGAGAAAAGATTATCGTTCGCAATCGCAACTCTTGTTGTTCCGTAACGTCCGGGCTGCCTACCGTTCGGATTACGTCCGATACGTCCGTCAATGGACGACCAATTAACTTTCCTTCTTTTTCCGCGTCTGCCGTTCGCCCCGGACACGATGTATCCAATCGGGAAAGATTGAAAGGGTAGCTTACGCAGCTGCCTGCCTGCCTGCACCGCTGAAAAGGGTGGCCCCCCCCCCCCCCTCCTCCCGCTTGGATATTAGGCGCCGGATTAACCGTCCCGACCCGACAAACCGCTCTTTTCCTCGTTCGTGTGCGGCGCGCTGGCGCGAGATTGCGCCTCGGACCGGCTAGCTGATAATTAAATATACTTATCGCACCGTCCGTGACGAGCTAATGTCTGCCAGGCTGCGGAGCTCGTTGCCAACGGGATTAGCTATTGTGGCGGACTGGTGTAATAATATAAGGAATTAATAAAGAATAAGGAACTGATAAAAGAATGATGTGACGATTATAAAGAAGGTAATTTTAATGTAATATTTGATATTAGATTAGCAGGATGAAATTGTTTAAGTACTCTGGTAGTTTACTGAGCGTTCTGAAGAAATTTTTAAACGGTAGTAGTAATTAACTTTCATTCGACTAAGGCACTGCTCTTAGACTATAGAAACCATTAGACTTTATGAAGAAATTATATATCCATTCGAAAACTCTGCAAGGTATTATTAATTTACAAATGCAGCAACTCTAGCCATTAAAACGCATGCTCTGTAATTACTTCATGATACCCTCTTATATTGTAATTTTTAATTTACATTATTCAAATGTATTCCAGACTATGTATATATACATCACGTCTGTGTAACACAAAAGAGTCTTACTAGCCTGTTAATAAATAATAAATAATAATAATAATTTATAACTTGATTTGAAAATGATACGAAAATTTTACGCGAGTTCGAAATGCATAATAAAATGCTTAAAATTAAAAATATAAAATATATAAATAACCCTTGCCCTAATTGCTACACTGCAACCGGCTGATACACCTTCGCCTATAGCAGTATCGCAGCTGTTCCTCGTAACGAACGGCCGGAATAATTCTGACTTCCGACCGGAATAATTCGCGCGAGCCACTCGCGCCGCTCCGGCTAATATTTCGGTAAAAAATCGGATCTCGCGGCTCGGTGGCGTCGAGCTCCTCTCGCAGCTATGGCCGCGTCACCGGCGCGAAAAGCTGGAAGTGTAACGGCAAACATCGATCCGAGCAACGCTCTCTCGTTAAATCGACGCGGATCCTTAACATCGTTTCACAGATCGCCGCCCGATCGGTGTTTCCCTGTAAAAACGCGCACTCGACGGACGCGTGACCCGCGATCCGATCCCCCCGCGTGGCATTCGATTTCCTACGGGTTTCTATAGGGTTTTCCAGGGACGTACGAGTGTCGGCTGATCATTCACCGAATCGATCGCCTAGAATTTGACCACCAAACGTTGGAGTCCCAAAATTCACGGAAGAAGTAATTTTGATAGAAAACACAGATTTATGATTAAAAATTGTAAATTTTTTATTGATTTATATAGTATATAGTATAGTTTATTAGCGTTCCATCTTTAATAACCCTGAACTGTCAGTCGTCATTCTGTATTTTTTTTCGGTTGGCAACACTTTACCGCACAAACGGCGCAAAATTCAAATCTTGCGTGAATTTTCGGACACCCTTTATATTATAGTAGTATAAAATGGGCGCAACGTTTTCACTAACGAACACTCATTTTGATGATACAATTTTCTCATTTCAGCGGGCTTCTCAATCGTGTAACTTGCCACAGTAATTTGGCATAACCGATTGAATTGTAAACAACAGATTCAATCGACGCATTTAAAACATGGCCGCTGCAGACTGTAAACACCGAGCCGTTCCTATTGGAAAACCGTATATTTGCACGGTGTCCTCTCCAGCGAGCTTTGACACGCTGCGGCGGCGGTCACGAACGCCGGCGGATTTCGCGAACGGGAATTAAGTCGCTTCCGCGAGAGAGGCTTCGCGGCTCGTTTACGACTCTCTCTCTCTCTCTCTCTCTCTCTCTCTCTCTCTCGGCGCGGCGCTAACGTAAATATTTCCTATTCAAACAGCCGATTGTTCTTTTCGGTATCCTCTCTCCGACCGGTACGTCGGCTCGACGGCCGCCGGCAGAATTTTCTCTGAAAGCAATCCTCGCGGGGGCCCGTGGGCGTCGCGCGCCGCCCGGCGTCTCTCGATTTTATGATTACCGGCTGCGAATCTGCGCCGGTTAGTTTAATTTGTAGAACAGTGGGCCGGTAAACGAGCGGCTTCCGGCTCGGCCGATCGGCATCTGGTCCTCTCTCTCTCTCTCTCTCTCTCTCTCTCTCTTTCTCGGTCGCGCTGCGCAAATAGAAAGCCGACTCTCTGCCGCGGCACGATCGGAGTTCGCAGCGCCGGATCCTCGGATTCGGACAGATTTGAACCGCGATAAGCGCGCCGGGCCGGAACCTCGTTCCTGTTATCGAAGCGATGGAGAAAACTAGGCTCGCTCCACGGGGATCGTTCAACAATCCGCGGATCTTCTGTTTGCTTTGCGTCAACGATGGATTTGCGGAGCGCTAAAAACAGCTGAAAGTGAGACAGGTAAAATAGACCCGGCTGGATAACTTGCTCGCACGTATGGGGCGCGGGATATGGTATCGATAGGTTTTTTCGTTGGTGGAGGTATGATGGCCGAACTTATTTTTTTAGACGGGGTGATGTTGTTGTTTATACTCTGATGGAGCCTTCGAAAGGAATACGATAACTTTAAAAATACAGGAAAATTAGTGATAGTAATAATAAGCTTAGTAATTGGTAGTAATAATATTGGTAGTAATAACCTTAGTAATATTTAATTTTATTAAAATATTTAATAATAACCTTAGTAATAACCTTAGTTAATTACCTTGTAATTAAATAACCTAAAATATTGACACTTAAAACAGACCACCTGAATAACAAGTCTGAAACAAAGCTAAATAACATGCCTGCACATAAGGGTTAAATATGTATAATATAGTATCAATAACTTTTTAATTGCTAGAGTTTTTTAAAGTATTTTTAAATAGAACGATATTACTTTTTACCTATATTCCCATTTAATATTTACCCCTCGTTTCCACAATATACACACGTAATAATAATTGTTTAAAACAGCGCTTCATTGTTTGTTCCGTGCTGAATACTAACAGGAGCCCGCATAGTTTACTGCAGATAGGAGTTCGCATAGTTCAGGCTGACCTAGGGTGGGCAGGAAAGGGTTGGAACAGTCGGAAGCCGAGCGAAACGTTCGGTAAACCAGAAAACAGAAAGACGGAGAGAAGAATTCGCGGATGGCATAAATCCCGCTAAACGATCCTCGTCGCGGCGTTCGTCTTTTTTTCGGAGGCCGTGCAGGCAAAGCCGGAAGGGTCCGGGGCACATTCTGATTATGTAACCGCGTGTAATCCTCGGTTGGTCGTTTTTCGGGTTCCGGAGACCGCCGGCGCGTAACAAGTTAAGAAGCGGCCCGGTATACGTGTTCGCGACGGAGAATTCCGTGCCGACACCGACCGAACGTACAACGAAGGAGATCGGTTGGCTGGAAGAGGAGACGGGTCCGGGCCGGTAATAACACGCCGCGGCGGAGAGAGAAGAGAGAACCGGTACTCGCGCGACGAGCGAGCACGGTGGTCCGCGAAGGCTGAGAGCTGGGAGCAGAGAGCCGAGAATCGAGAGCCAAGAGCAGAGAGTCGAGAGCTGAGAGTCGAATTCAGAGTTCAGAATGCTGAGAGCTGTGAGCTGAATTCTGAGATTCAAAAGCTGAAACCCGAGATCTAAGAGCCGAGTGCCGAGATCCGAAAGCCGAAAGCTGAGACCCGAGATCTAAGAATCGAGTGCCGAGATCTGGAGAACTAAGAGCTGAGTGTCGAGATCTCAGGTCCAAGAGCTGAGTTCCAAAAGCCGAGTTCCAAGAGTCGAATTCTGAGAGCCGAGTGCCGAGTTCCAAGAGCTGAGTGCCGAGATTTGAGAACTAAGAGCCGAGTGTCAAGAGCTGAGTTCCAAGAGCCGAGTTCTAAAAGCCGAGTTCCAAGAGTCGAACTCTGAGAACCGAGTACCGAGTTCCAAAAGCCGAAAGCTGAGAGCCGAGTGCCGAATTCCAAGAGCCGAAAGCTGAGAACTAAGAGCCGAGTGCCAAGAGCCGAGTTTCAAAAGCCGAGTGCCGAGTTCCAAGAGCTGAGTGCCGAGATTTGAGAACTAAGAGCCGAGTTTCAAGAGCTGAGTTCCAAGAGCCGAGTTCCAAGAGTCGAACTCTGAGAGTCGAGTGCCGAGCACCAAACATCAAGAATACCCGAAAGTAGCGTCAAGTTCCAAGTTCGAAGATCCAAAATCAAAGTGCCAAGTATAAAAGAATTGCGAGCCGAGAAAATTGAAAATCTACTAAAAATTAAAATTCCTCCTACAAATATTCCAATAAAACTCTAACTCCAAATCCAATCATAAAATCAACCCTCTACCAAATTCCTCGTTTTTCTACCATCTAATATATAAAACGAGCGGACCCTGTTACATTAATCTCCACGGTTCGACAGAGCAGTCTTTCTTAAAACTCGCAAGGTGGTTGCAATTAGTTTTAATTGATCTTTACGATCGTTACCAAGAGAGATATCTATAGACCGCTTAACGAAGTTTAATATCAATCGGCCGATCCGATAGAAAAACGTCCGTTCCAATTGAAACTAGAAAATGGATGGTTTCGCGTCGGGTAGCACGAAAATTTCAAGGTTTTACAGCCGATAGGGGGTGGGGAGGGGGGAAGGGGGGTGGTGCTGCGAGAGCACGGCGCCACCCGCCATTACATTTAGGGTATTTCCGCTTCATGATCATAAATTACATTCGAACCCTTTCATCGGTGTCGAAAATCGAATTTTCGCGGGTGTCGCGCCGCCTGTCCCGATTTAATGGAGCCCCGCGCGGCCGGTGAGAGCCACTATTAAAATCCCTCCGATGATTACCCGTCGATGACTACTTGTGGCCGATCTGGCGAGTGACACGCGCCGAATGAAAAACGTCAGCCCGACGGTCCCCGCCCCCCTCCTCCCCCTCCGCCCGCCCCGGTTCAGTATGCCGGATAAAACGCGAAAATTAATCGGACCGAAAGAATCGACCACTTGATTTTCTATTCTATCATTTACATATGAGGCAAGCATTCGCTGAAGCCGACTGCAAACACCGGCCTCATTTAGAGTGGTCACTTTCGAAAGCACTCAGCCGAAGGCACTCGAAACCGCGCCGCGGGAGCCTCGACCACGGTGAATCGAGGCCCAATGAAACCCCCTATGATATCGATTGAAAACTCTCGCCGGACGGTTAACACCGTCGCGCGCCGCGTCCGCGGCCGGTTGTAATTGTTAATTCGGTTTGTCCGTCGCGATTCTCATCGAACCGACTCTCTTTCTCTCTCTCCGACAGTCCAATCTCGAGCTCCGTTCTCTTTCATTGTTCCAGACCTTTCCAAACTTCGGACTTGGCCCGCTCCGAAATTTCCCTTTCTTAATTGCTTCTTGTCGAGGTCAAAGGTTGCCGCGCTTTCGGCCACGCGCAATTTTCGTTCGCTTCAGGAATAAACAGCGGAGCCGGCTACTCTGATTGCGACGCGTTGCAATTGCTTTC
>NW_027589798.1:0-18264 GCF_028453695.1 Augochlora pura
GAGACACCGTGACATTCGCCGTAGAATCTTGATTAAATAAACATGAAGAAAGCCGTTCGTCACGCGCCCGGGGGGGAAGGGACGTCGCGCGTCTCCCGACCCACTGACACGAAAGAATCGCCGCGGCGCTTTGTTTCCTGCGGGGGACGGCGCTCTCGTGGGCGTAAATGGCAATTAGATGCAACTTTTGATAAATGTCGGATCACAATTAGCGGATCACCGTTCTTATTGCGCCGCGAGGGCCGCACGGCCGGAACCATACATTTCACGGTTTTCAATCGATGTAAAGTGCTCGCGGGGCCGCTGCTAATTTAATCCGTGGTTTCTTGCGTTTAGTAGGGGGCCGGGGTGAGGCGCTCCCTTTCTTCGTTTTCACTTCTCCGTTGTGCGAATCATCGTTGCTAGTTAAGTAACGCGTGCATGAAATTTCTGATTTAATTTGTATAGCTAAGAATTAGAATTATGAGAGAATTAGTTTCGAAGAATTAGAATTATGAGAGAATTAGTTTTGAAGAATTAGAATTATGTGAGAATTAGTTTTGAAGAGTTAGAATTATTTTTGAGGCATCTTCTAGCTCAAAAAATTAAAGTATTATACTTTTCAGACATTTTCTAGCTCAAAAATTGAATTATCATACCTTGACATAACCTCTGAGCTATTTTCTAGTTCAAAAAATTAAAATATTATACCTTTAAGCAATTTTCTACTTCAAAAACTAAAATATCATAAGTAAATCAAATTTCGTACTTTTAAGTATTCCACCAACGCGTTGCATTAAATTCTCATACTTAATTGCAATTTCAAAGATGAACTTAAAAAAAATTCAATAAAAAAAGAATTCGATAATTTGGAGCACGAAAATAATAGAATTAAAATTGCCAAGACTTTTACAGTACTTACTCTTAATTATTTTTATCATTCCAAAATCATAGCAACACAAATGTAGAAGAGAATTACAATAGCGACTAGACTATACCAAAATTTTTCCAACAGTTATTCCACAGAAGCTTTACAATATTCTGCGTAATATTCTACAGAAGCTTTACAATAGTCTCTGTAATATTCCACAAAATATTAAAAACATTTATACTGTGGTATAATTTGAACTAAAAGCGTGGCGCTCGAAAAAGGTTGAGAGACGCTGATTTGGTGAAACCGTAGCGTCCGGCCAGCAGGGCATTAAATTAATCGGCGCATCGATAGCGTCACCCACGGCGGAACGAAAGCTCGAAGCTCGCCTCATTGATTCCGCGACAGGGAGGAGGCGTCTATCCAGCCTCTCGCGCGCGGAGCCTGAGAACATCGTATCGTCTTATCGGGATGATTTAGAGGTGGATACGGTGTATATCGCGCGGAAGAAATGCATCACAGAGCGAACAAGTACGTTCGGTGGATTTATGGGGACCGTCGCGAGGCATTTCTAACCGGGGTTTCCTTAAAACCCGCGTGGAATTCAGAGCCTTGCTCCTCGGGTTCCGCTTCCTCTCTCTCTCTCTCTCTCCCTACCTCTCCCTCTCTCCCTATCTCTTTGACTCTCTCTTTCTGTCTCTGTATGTATCTCTCTGGCTCTTTTTCTCTTTCTGTCTTTATTTCTCTGGCTTTCTCTTTCTGTCTCTAGATCTCTGGCTCTCTTTCTCTCTCTCTATCTCTTTGGCTCTCTCTCTCTCTATCTCTCTGGCTCTCTCTCTCTCTCTCTCCCTCTCTCTATCTCTCTGGATCTCTATTTTCTTTTCTCTATCTCTTTAGCTCCCTTTCTGTCTCTAACTCTTTGCCTCTCTCTCCCTCTCTCTTTCTCTCTGGCTCCCTTTCTCCGCCACTGCTCTTCTCTTCCACGGCCAAGGATCAATTTACGGTCCGAGTCTTCCCGGCGCGCGTACATAGAATGGCCAAGCGTCGAGATTGTAGTCCAACTTAAAACTGCAACGTGGCCACGCATCGGCGCAGTTCGACAAGTATTTTGCGATTGGAATAGTTTCGAGGACTTCTTCGGGACGGATGCGTAAGGAAGGAAGGGCGAAGCCTTTTCCCTTCTGGGTCTTTGTCCCCGAATCCCTCTCGCGCGACCAACCCCTTCCTAACCCCCCACGAGACTTTCGGGAAACGGTCCGCGCGCGCGCGCCGGTTCCTTTTGTTGTCTTCCGGAGAAATGTTCCGGGATTCTTCAGCGCCGGATCTGCTCTCCTAGCCTCATCTTCTTCTTCCTATTCTTCTTTGCGTTCTTCGCGAATTAATATCTCAGAGAAGAAGAGTTTCGAAAGGAGAGTAATTTAGGGGAGAGCCACAGTGAATGGGACACTTTTGTTTAGGACGAGAGTAAGAAAAAGTTAATCGTCTTCACTGTGATTATGCATTTTGACTAGGGTAGTGAATTTAATCTCTTAGGCACGGCGCATCAGTGTAGGGGCTTTCGTGAATGTTTCGTGCATTACTCAATTGTTTTATTAGTAATTATTAGTAATTTATACTGTGTGTAGCTACACGGAAAAAATTATATATTAAGAGAAATAGTAATTTAGTTATGAGAAACTTTATTTGCGCAAAATCCAACCGTGCCTAAGAGGTTAGATTGTACGTGGCTAGTGGATTGAGGATGTTTAGGGAAGATAAAGATTTTCTGAATCGATTGTACGAAACGAGAGCTACATTAGAAGGCTGTGTCTTTTTTTAATAATTTTGTTTGTAATAATATTCCTGATGTATTTATTGTTTGATATTTTTCTGGACAATTTCATTATAATTTTATAATAATATATATCATTTACTGTGTACGATTTATACATAATATTATTAATATAATTTATACCATAGTTTCATTAATATAATTCAGACCACAGTTTTATTAACATAATTTATATCAAAATTTTACTATAAAAAGATTCAGACCCATTTAAATAATTCTAACCTCCCACTCAGCCCTCCCCTGTTTCCCCAAGGCTTTGGTCAAGCTTCCACAGCACCGAGGGAAAAAGTTCGAGCATCCCCCGCATTCTAGAGCTTCTCGAGAACAGGTTCGAATAAGAGTCGTACCTAATTTCCACATCTCGAGCGAAGATCGCAAGAGTAACACAGAGTATATCCGAGCCGTGGCGTGGCCCCCTCGTCCATCAATTCACTCTGGCCGGAAGATCGCTCTATTCTCCCTTTGATTCGGATCACCCTCTCGGTTCCACGTTGATTTCGAACAATGCGACGACCGCTAAGAACAGGCTGATGCGTGTTCTATCATCGGCCGTCGACCGCACCCTCGTTTGCCTGCTGGTTGGCAAAGGGGATGAAGAAGCAAAAGGAAGACGCAAGATAAAGCGAAAGGAAGACGCGCGTTAAAGCGAAAGGAAGACGCAAGATAAAGCGAAAGGAAGACGCGAGATAAAGCGAAAGGAAGACGCGAGATAAAGCGAAAGGAAGACGCAGGATGTGGAAGAACAAGAAGAGAAGGTGGATGGAGCAGAGAGAAAGAGCAGCAGGGTGTCGTCGATGCCGAAGGAAGTAGGGGGAAGAAGGAGACGCAGAAAACCGGCATAAATCACAATTATAATCAACGTGCTCGAAAGTTACACCGGGTCCGTCCCCTTTGGCCCCGCGACTCCTGGCTGCCGGCGTCGCATGAAAATTTATCGCCCAACTTCGGTTTCCTTCAAGGTCGGCCATGGTGCTTTGCATACGTCGCTTCTTCCACGGTTTTTCGCGAGTTTCCCGAGCCTCTGCCCCGCTCCGCTCTGCTCAGTTCTTCTCTGTTCTGTTCTGCTCAGTTCTGGTCTTCTCTGCTCTGCTCTTTTCTGTTCTGCTTTGTTCTTCTCCGCTCTGCTTCGCTCAGCTCTGTTCTTCTCCGCTCTGTTCTTCCCCGCTCTGCTCTTCTCCGCTCTGTTCTTCTCCGCTTTGCTCTTCTCTGCTCTGTTCTTCTTCGCTTTGCTCTTCTCCGCTCTGTTCTTTTTCGCTTTGCTCTTCTTCGCTTCGCTCTGCTCTTCTCCGCTTCGCTCTGCTCTTCTCCGCTTCGCTCTGCTCTTCTCCGCTTCGCTTTGCTCTTCTCCGCTTCGCTCTGCTCTTCTCCGCTTCGCTCTGCTCTTCTCCGCTTCGCTCTGCTCTTCTCCGCTTCGCTTTGCTCTTCTCCGCTTCGCTCTGCTCTGCTCTTCTCCGCTTCGCTCTGTTCTATTCTGCTCTTCTCCGCTTCGCTTTGCTCTTCTCCGCTTCGCTCTGTTCTATTCTACTCTTCTTCGCTTCGCTCTGTTCTACTCTACTCTTCCCCGCTTCTCCCTGCTCCGTAGAAGACGCTCGACTCGGCTCGCCGTCACGCCGGCTGCGCTCCCCGGCAAAGCGGAAGCCCGTCGCGGGCAAGAACCGCGGAATAAAAACGAGATCTCCTGCTTTATCCCCCGGCGACTTCGGAGCAAATGTTTCACCTTTTTTCTTTTTTTTTTTTGCGCGCATTAAACAAGTCTCCCCCCCGCCGCCGCGATTATTGTTCGGCTACGTTATATGCGCGCCGCGCCGCGATTCCAGGAAATTTCGCAGACCCGTAAATCCTCTTCAAGCTACGCTGCGCGAGACCGGTCTCGCGGTCTGACTGCATCAATTCTCCTTCGAAGCCGATTCATTTTTCACCAGCGTCTGAAATCATATAATTGTTAGTTAGATAGTTACAGTTACCTAATTGTCTGCGAAACTGATGAAGCGCGATAAAAGAGTTATTTATCGTTGCTTTAGAATTGTTGGATAAATATGTAGAGTGGCCTAATCTTTTTCAAATTGGATGGAGCGAGACGATCGAGTAATTTATTGTTGCTTTAGAATTGTTAGGTAGACGCGAGTAGCCTAATCTTTTGCGAAGCTGACGGAGCGCCACAATCGTGTCATTTTTTGTCGCTTTAGAATTGGTAGATAAATAAAGGGTGTCCCAAAATTCACGCAAGAAGTAATTTTGATGGAAAACACAGATTTATAATTAAAAATTGTAAATTTTTTATTTTATGTTGTTCTTTTGTGTAACGCTCCATCTTTAATAACCCTGAACTGTCAGCTGTCATTCTGTATTTTTTTTTTGGTTGGCAACACTTTACCGCACAAATGGCGCAAAATTCAAATCTCGCGTGAATTTTCGGACACCCTTTATGTATCAACTTAAAGCGAAAGGAGGGTTAAAGTCGAACGGTTAACGACGAATCGCGAGCGAACACTTGCCGCCACTACCAACGAGGAATCACGCGGAGATTTCCAGCGATAAAAGCTGCTCGATAGCCGTGTTATTAGATCATCCGTCGCGGACTAAGACAAAGGAGAGCAGCCGCCCCCGTGACTCATCGCGCAAGTGTAACAGAGTCTCCCCAAGGGGGTAGGAAAGTTCTCGAGTCGTAAGAAACGGAACGAATCGCCGCGGATGAGTGGAGTAGAGGCGATAAAGCAGCGATCGTAAAAGGGAAACGTCGATTCGCGGAGCCATTGTTGCCATCGAGTCGCGGTCGAAACTTCCCGGGAAATCCATTATCAGTTCCGTCGGCGCAGCGACGGTAACAATGCCGATGGAAAAAGTTATTAATAGGCGGAGGCTGACGAGTCGTATCAGGTCTTTGCTAACCGAGCCGCTCCGGAGGGAGGGGACCGCCTCCTGCGGGGCCGTTAAGAAAGAGTTTCCGGTGACGAGCATCGCCGCGGAGACGTCGCAACGACGCAGAACCGTCGACGACGCGGTGCCGTCGCAACGACGCGTTCACCGAGGGGTTCTACCGTGATGACGAATGATTCATCTTTCTCGCCGGCTGATTCTTTCTGCTGGACAGACGGTGATCCGTGAACGTGACGATCTCGTTGCCCCGGACTTGATAGCATCGAGCCGGTCGAATCGAATCAATCGGGCCAGCGTCGTAATTCAAAGTGCAGGCACGAAGACATGGCCGGCGAGTGCCGCGTACAAAGTGGCTGGGGATGGGCGCGGCAAATCTAGTTTCTTCGTTACGGGGCCGTGACTTTCGAGGGAGAGACGGGAATGGGTGCAGAACCGATGGTCCGCGGTGTATTTTCGCGGTGGAAGCACGCGGAGAAACAAATTCTCCGCCGGTCTCCCTGGCGCCTTTCTAATCTGTCGACGATGGACCGCGAGGTCGAGCGATTTTATCCGCGAAATTGGAAGCGGAAAATTTAAATTAATATATAGAGTGTTTCAGAAAAATCGATCGCCTTGATGTGTACTATTTAAAAATATTTTACATGGAATATTCAACTATTAAAAATTCTGACAAAATAACCTTCGAAAATTACTTTACCTTTTGCGTCATATTTTACTATTATTATTAATCAAATTCCATAGAGAATATTTTCTCCATCACTATTACATCTCTGTCACTATAGGAAGGGATATCAAAGCGTTTAGGCCAAACGCCATGTATAAGTGTACTCAAAGACCAGTCACCGTCGATTGGCTCGAGTTTCTCAGATAAAAGATCGCCACAATCCTATACGCCGCAATCAACGCGTCAAAGTCCCAAAGGGGTGCTAATGGGACTTAGACGATAGAGAGTAGATCCTCCTCCATGAATATTCATAGGAGTTTTTAAGTTCGTGTTCTTCGGCGAGTGTTCTTTAGAGGAAATTCCGCAGACGGAATAACGGCGCGGCGCGGTTAAGTATCCAAACCGAACCTAGACTATCCATTAGAATACCGAATAGAGTTGGGTTTTCAAACAGCCCCCGGGCTCCGCCTTGTGCGGGGGCTGTGTATACACGGGTGTTCGGGCCGCGTCTGTTCCGTGTTCCAGCGGCCGGAGAGCGCGGCAGAGAAGTCAAAACGCGACGCTATCCGAATTCTCTCGGCTGGAAAATATAAAGGTTGTCGGAAAATATAACGCAGACTGTTGGAAAAATAGTTGATTGGCGAAATTAACCCTTTCGGTACGAGTGCCGGATATATCCGGCGCTCGTCCACAGCGGTCGTCGCGTGGACGCCGGATATATCCGGCACTCGTACCGAACGGGTTAAATGAAGACAATACAAGTAACAAAAATGATTTGGTCCTGTCAAGAAAAATATTAATGCTAATCAACGTGAGAAAGAAGAGGCGTAGCGCAAAGGGTTAATTAGGTTCCAGGAACCGGCGACTCTATCAGTTGTTCAGATTTTCGAGCGAATTGATCGGCGCTCGGCTGGTCGAAGAGTCGGACACGTGCTCCGGCTGTCCCCGATGCTCCTCGATGCTCCTCGGGACCGTGGGGAGATCTCGCGACGCCGCGATGGTAAGGATCTCTCCTGTCTAGAGAAAGAGGGCCGCAGGAAGAGGAGACGCACAGATGCGAGCCGATAGCCAGGCACCGCGAGGCCCTCCGTTTTACTGGATCTTTCCCTGTCGGTAATCAAAGATTTATATCGGCTCTCCGTGGAGCCTCGGCAGCTCCCGAGATGCTGGCCTAGCGGCACGATCGACGATACGAAGGAAAGGGGGGAAGCGAGGGAGAGAGCGAAGCAGAGAGCGAGAGAGAGAGCCGACCCGCTACCAAGTTCCGTACGACTGACGGGGTCCACCGATCGCCAGATATCGTTCTATGCAAACCGAATACTAGGATGAATTAATGCCACGGCCGCGATACGACGCGCCTGCTGCTTTTATGTTAATGCCGGCCCGCGAGCGCGCGCGCGCGCGCACCACCGTTCACCGGGCCTCCGCAACGCGCCCAACGCGGAACACTGATGGATGTTCCGCGGTTACGCGCGCGAGATAAGTCGTCCCCGGCATTGGCGTAACGATTCCGATCCGGACGGGATAAGAGCACCTGGGAACGAGGGAGGAACGGCCGTCGTCCGCTATCGCCGGCTAAACAGAAATTCCATGGACGACGCTCCGCCACGGCCCCTCGGGGCCCTTCGCGCTACTTCGGGCTCCTTCGGGCGAATTGACCGGCGCGCGACGATAATTCGATTCGACTTCCGGCGTTCGCCCTCGGCCGACTTTGTGCCAGGGGGTTGTAGCAGCGGGAGCCGCGTTATCGATTCGGAATGATCGGGACATTAGGCGCACAGCTTCCGGCTATCCTGTTCGCCGCGACGGCGAGGGGGGAGCAGCGCGCGTTGATCCCGGCTCCTCCCGACCCAGGAATAATGTTAATTTTTCAGGGGCTCTCTCTCTCTGGAGGACGCGGACCGCCCCCGGCGACGGCCGGGGCCTCTCCAAGGGTATTTCAATTGTTCGCCATTACCCGCGGAATAATTCATCCGTGCTCGGCTGTGGCATCGACGTGACGAGAAATTACGTCGCCGAACGGGGCGCATACCACCATAGGGGGGGGGGGGGGTATTCCGTCGCGCGGAATATCAAGAGGCGGTGGGGAGGGTGTTGGCGCGAAAGGGAGGCGGAACGACGCAAACTTCCGGGCATCTGGTGAAAAACGATTATCATTCGTCTTGCGCGCGGTTCACGGGGGTGGTTTGGTCCATTCGTTATGGAGGAAGGCCCGCGATAATCGATTCGCCCGGGAATTACTTCAGGTACGCTTCATCTTCTCGCTCTCGCCGCCTCTCGACGGGTCTCTGTCGCTCGCTCGCTCGCTCGCGCGATGAGAAATCGTCAAAGTGGCGGCGCGGCGGTTGCTAACTAGGAAAGAGATAGATATAGGTCCCGAGCGAGCGAGCAAGAAAGAGAGATAGATAGAGAGAGAGAGAGAGAGGGAGGGAGAATCCGACGGCGAATTAATTCCGTGGAACTTGTTACATCGTTAAGCAGCGTAACAAGTAGTCTGGCCTGAAATTAAATTTACCGACGACAATTGTACGTACCCCGGTAGGCTAATTGCCGCCGATTAATTTGTGATTTGTCATCCTTCTAATTGCCCGCCGCGCGGACTCCTCATCCACGGTTGTCGCCCCTGTCCTCGGATCCTGTCCGCCCGTGCGGCCTTTTTTACGCTGACTAGGCGATCGAGATTCCGAGGAACGATTAGCCGCCCCCACGGATCTCGGGCCAAGAAGCGTCGCACTTATTCGTTCAACGATTCATTTTTTTCTCGCCAGGAGACGCCTGAACCCGTTCCACCCCTCCGTTGCTCGCATTCTTCGCTCGGCCGGCGCCGTACTTCCCCCTTCGTCGCGAATCGTTCCTTGACAGTGACCTAAATGCGGCCGACGAATTAATTGACACCAGGATTATTGAAACATTCGTGGAGAATTTATTCAATAAATTCGTTAGACCGTTTCAGTGGTTCTTGTTAGTTTTATGAGGCAGTGTAGAATTGCTGCTTTGGAGATTTTTATCTTAACGATCTATAGTCTAGTAATCGGTGGTTTTTATTTTTTTATAGCAAAAGCAGAGAAGTTTCTATCTTTTTAGCCTTTTGCAGTACGATTTATTTAAATTGCAGGGTAGAAAATTTAGTTTTATTATGTGGCAATCTTTACTTCAACGTTTTAATATTAATGACAGATGAATGGAATTTAATTTCGAGGTTATGTCAAGGGTGAATTTAATATGTAAAATTATAAATAGGACATTAACTTTGATACTGTAAATAGTACATAATAATAATAATATAATATAATAGAAAGTAACCAAAATAATTGACAATATTTATAAAAATCCGTGGAACAAAAACAATAAGTGCAAGCTACCCAAACAGCTAAAAAGAGAACAATGACGGAAGATCAGCGTCAAAACAGTCCCCTCGATCATTCGACCAAAACAAACGTCGACTCCTCGCAACCATAATCGCCGTCCCCCCAACAGAAACACCTGGCGTCGCTAATGCCGAAGGAGCACGATGATCGATCACGAGATTCAATTGTCAAGATTAGAGCCTGTTATCGAGGTACCCGGGAGCCGTTCTCAAGGCCGCGCGAGGTGAAAACCGTGCTCCGTCGTTCGTCTTCGCGTTCGACGATTTTTGCGAGGCCGGTCTTCGCTCGCGGAATTCACACTTATCTCGCGGCGGAGCGAGCGTGCGAGCGTGCGAGCGAGCGAGCGGCGACGAACTCGTCCGGACGCGTGCATTAGCATACTTAATGGGCCTTTGTTTGGCCAACTTGAACTACGAATGTTGCGAGCGACACGGTTCGTTAACGTGACCGAATCAAATTACATGAATTTACTGTCCCGACGCCTCCGTGGTATTTCATCGTGGATCTATAGGCACGTGTTTCCAACGGGGCCGGCCGCCCCGGCACCCGTCGCGGAGAGCCGCCCGGCGAGAGGTGCTGGCCCAGGCTGAATCAATTCCGGCAGGACCTTTGCTCTCTTCCTTTGCCGCCCGCCTCGTTAAAGCTCAACGATGCGTTTACACGGAATAATAATTCCGCGGGAAACTTCCATTTACACTCGGCCTTCGTCCCTCTACCCCCCCTCTCTCTCTTTCTCTCGTTGCTCTCTCTTTTTTTCTTTTCTTTATCTATTTCTTTTTCTCATTTGTTCGTCTTTTCTCTGTTGGTTCCATCGCTCTCTCCACTCTCTCTCTTTCTTTATTTCTCTTTCTCCTTTGTTCTCCTCTTCTCTCTTGGTTCCATCGCTCGATTTCATCTGCCAACCTCGTCATCCCAACAGGTTGCCTCGGCGTTCTTCCGCGTCTCGGCGGGCATCGATTGTTCCCTCGGTGCTCGGACGAGCCTCGGGCACCGATTTCCCATAGCGTCTCGCGTCTCTACGACGTTCGTCGCGCAGGCGTTCTCTCCGCGCTAATCTCCACGGAAGACCCCACTGCCTCGCGAGTGCCACCGGTGCCGAGACGCCTCGCGAGCCTCCACCGGTGCTGCGGCAGCCCGCTTATGCAGATTAACTTCATAAATTCCGTGTGACTCGTTAACACGTCGCGCGGAACACGACCGCGACAAGTTGTCAACCGTGGAAAAAGAAGGCGCGATTTAATGAACGTATTAGCAGGAGGAGAGAGGATCGCACGGCGCCGATTGAAGATAAAGCCGGCCGGCGATCGCGATAAGCGGCGGGCAGACATCGATGTAACGCGCGCGCCGGTAATTTGCTGCATAATTCCCTCGCTTCCGGCTAGGATTAAATCACCAATTAGTACTAATGTTAAGCGGTGGCCCTCTCTCTCTCTCTCTCTCTCTCTCTCTCTCTCTCTCTCTCTCTCTCTCGCACCCTCTCGTTCTATTTTTCTCGGTCACCAGCGTACGCAAAAGAGACGCGGGGGCAGAAACGCTGCCGGCGGACCGAACGATGACTCATTGTCATTAGGCGAACGCTGATGCTGCATGAACAACTTGCAGAGGGACTGTCTCGCACAGTGGGCCACGATATTGAAAAATTTAGATATATTTTAATTTTCTTAACACTTTCGAGCTTAGATGTTAAGTTCAAAATTGTGTCAGCTTTTCCTTAGATTTTTATTTGTGATGAAATGTATTTTAATTCGTATATAGTTTATATATAACTTGTATATATCGCTCATGTATAGTTTATATAGGTTGTACAGTTTAATATTTTATTGGAAATTTTGTATTCCGTTGACAGTGCTAAATGTGAGGAAAAATTAATTTATAGGAATTAATACGCTTTGATGAGTTGTGTATGATGCTGTGATCAGGTTGGCGCACTGTGCGATGTAGTGAATTTTTATCGTACGCAAGCGTCTGCGTTGTTTCTTTTATTAATATTATTTATTTTATTAAAAGCCTTCGCAACAATATTTATGAGTGAATATTATGAAATGATAATAATTAGTTAATCGAGCGTTGACTCTGATTTTCAATTGTTTCTTCCAAGATAATTTTGATACCAACAAAGCACAGGTTTAAAAAATAAACAATAAAATTGTTACTACGAGTAACAACAATCAATTTGGTATGAATAAAACTGCTCTCTGTTAGATAGAATAGAAATACCACGAGCCACGAAAATGACTTCAGATTTACATTTAAAATACCTTGGACTGCGAAGGGTTAAAATCGTCATCCTCTACCCCGTTCAATTTCAACGCATAATTTTACAATAAAGCAGACGACGAGCCCAGCTCGAATTCGATCAATTATTTTCTTTCTTATCAAACCTTCAACCGTTTCCATCGCGTTCCATTTCCGCCAGCAATTTCGCATTTATAAACCCGTAGAAATTAACCCGCATTTATTAACCCCGGAAAACAACAGATTCCCCGAATGTTCGAAACGCGTTCCGGACGCTTCGTATAAACTACTCCATTTGGGATCGCCTAAGTGCTAGGAGGAGTCCGCGGCCCTTCGCGGTCGCTCCAGGTGCAGAATCATGGGAATTCGGACGGAGAAGGGAAGTCGTATCCCGGCGTCCTGCTCTCCGAACCCCCCGTCGCTCTTTCCTCCCACCCTTTCTCTCTCTCTCTCTCTCTCTCTCTGTCTCTCTGTCTCTCTCTTCTCTCTCTTCTCTCGCCGGGTTCCCCCCGCTCGTTTTATAGCTTCATTAGGAGCAAGGGTTCTTGTTTAATAATTCATCAAGGCCGCTGCTCGGAACCGTGCTTCCCGATGCTTAGCCTTTGACGGGCTAACGGGGCTCTGTTGCGTCTTTCTGAATCGTTTGACCGGGATGGAAAGAGGCTTCCGCGATGGGCTCCGCCGGCTGCGTTTCGGAATAATGGATGTCGAATCGGCGATCCGGCTCCTCGATACCCATCGAGGACCCTCTGCGCATGAAGACGTGTCCCCGGGTCTTTCGTGGCGGCCTCTGATATTTCTTATTCCGCGATGAGAACCGATTTAGTTCGGCTGGAACCTCGTTTCAATAAATTCATTGGTTCTGCGATGAAGCGATACGTTTTCTATTTCCATTCTTTGTTGTTTATCGAGTGTTTTTGTTCAGAGAATTTATTGAACGCGGTTTGCTTGCTTTTAGCAATATTTGAGCTGCGTAGAAGATTCGTTTCGTTTCGAAGTGAATCAATTTTCTGCGATGCTGCGTATGTCTGAAGCGATACGTTCTCTATTTGCACTTGTTATTTATTTATACGATACGTTTTCTATTTGCTTTATTGCTTATCGATTGTTCTTGTTCAGAGAATTTATTGGCCATGGTTTTTTTTAGATTTTATCGATATTCGAGCTGCGTGAAGGATTCGTTTCGTTTGGAAACGATCGAATCAAATATCTCCATTTGCTTCTTTTATTACTGTTTTTTGTTTCACGATTTTTTAACTTTTATCAATATCACAAGAGAAAAAGAGTATTTTTCAGATCTATGGAATTATTATTCGTCTCGTCTCTGTTAGTATAATAACGGTGTAATATTCATTGTTCTAAAAAGACTCGGCCCTGCGCGCGCGCGGCTCCATTCGAACAGCGCGTTACTAATTACACCGGGTACCCGGTGTAATAAATTATAGAACGGGCCGGAAAATTGATATCGAGCCGTGTAAACGAAGAGTCCGATGAGGTCTTCTGAATCCCGGCCATTGAAATTTAATCGGCAGAAATCTGGTAATGGAGAAGCCGGGTTACATCTTGATTATTCATCCATTGATAATAGAATCGAATCGGAGGTAACCCTCACTCCCCCCCTCCACCACCACCGAAACGAGGTTTGGTTATCTTTCGAATAATAAATGGCGAACGTGGCGGTGCAAAGTGCGCAGGAATTATTTAGAAGATCAATGAAAGAAACGGTGCCTAGAGAGTCTTGGCTAACAATTAACCCTTTGAGCTATGATCTTTTTCGCGATGTGTTAATTAGCGTTTGTTCGTTCTCGATACTTTATTTAATAGGACTAAATAATTTCTGTTTATTATATTGATAGTATTTAAATTTGATTTCGATTGGAAATAAATTAATAATATTGTTACGAAGCTTCCATCGTAACAATATTTATATTTAGTAGAATGAGGGATGTTAACCCTCTGCACTCAAGCGGTGATTCCGAGGCACCACGAAAATTACTACATCGCAGTCAAATAAAATAATTTTTGTGTTATCAAAGCTTAGATTTTAAAAGTGATTCAAAACACAATTTTTCAAAATGTCAAAATAGCTTCGACTGCAAATAGGTCACAAGACTCAATTTCACATAATGAAACTTATGTCAGGTTATGTCACATAACCTGACATAACCTGAAATAAATTAATCACACTAGGTCGTATAAAAAAGAAATACTATAATTCTGTAAAATGACTTGAAATTTACCGTAAAAATGACATCGAGTGCAAAGGGTTAAACGATTCCGATATTCGACCGTTCGTCCTTCATTGTCCGCGATAAATCTCGTAGATAACGACCGGCTCCCCGGCTCGGTTGTTTTCCGCCCGGCGAAAACCGGCCTCGCGTCGCATAAAGAAATTCGTTAATAAGCAGAAACGCGGTGTCCGCAATAATTTCTCATTATCATACGATAACACGGGGCCCGGGCTAGAGGAGATCGCGGCGCCCGTGACACAACGGCTCTGTCAGAACACGGGACGCCAGGTACAAACACCGTGCTTTTTAATCTCCCGTTTCAATGGCGGAGAATTGCGCGCACGGTGGCTGCGGAAGGATTAAGAAGCGGCCCGGCGAACAGAATTCAATGGCGCGCTGATTTTAATTTAACACTGATGCTTTTCAATCCTCCCTACCTCCCTCTCTCTCACTCTCTCTCTCTCTCTTTTGCTCTCGCTTTCTCCCTTTTGCTATTGCTCTCGCTTTTGCTCTCGCTTTCTCTCTTTTGCTCTCGCTCTCGCTTTCTCTCTCGCTCTCGCTCTCTCTCCTTCGCTCTCTCGTCCGCCCCCTCCCTCGGGGCGAGACGTTAAATCAGGAGAAATACTTAGCAACCGGCCGGCACCGCTCGGCCGGGGCCCCCGGGTGCTTTGTTCTCCCTTATAAATAATTGTTACACCGCATTGTTAGCTACGCCATGGCAAGACGAATTTCGCGATTGTTATGGGCCGTGTTATTATGACGTCGTACACGGTGACCATAAACGAACGTGACGCGATAAACCACGAATGTCTCCGCCAGAGAGAATGAGAGACGGAGAAAGAGAGAAAGAGAGAAAGAGAGAGAGAGAGAGAGAGAGAGAGAGAGAGAGAAAGATAGAGGAGGGCAAAAGCGGGACCGAAAAGAGAGGACTCTTTCGAGGCCGCGTTTTCATCGCGAACACGGTTACACGGGGCTCGCGGTGCGCGCGCTTGTACAGGGCTGCAATTATAGTTTGCTGCGAGATAATGCCCGGCGATCCTCTCTCTCCGGCTGAATCAAGCCCCGGCAAACCTTTTATTTCGTCGAGAGAGAGACACCCACTGATGCACGAAAACCTCTTTAGCACTGAATCGCTCGTTTAATATACAGACGAACCGCTTGTGTTACTTCGTGTTGGGGAATTTGCTTTTAGGAATTTTTTGCAAAGATGGTATATGATAATATAGCAGAAAATTAGCAGGTTTTTGTTAATTATAGAATGCATTGCGGAGGTTGTGTCGAGAGACTTGTGAGAGAGGAATCGAAGAGAGATTTATGTAATTAAAAATATAAATGTTAGGTTATGTCAGGTCATGTAAGACTTATTAAAATATATAATTGAAAATACAAATGTCAGGTTATGTAAGACTTATTAAAATATATAATTAAAAATACAAATGTCAGGTTATGTAAGACTCATTAAAATATATAATTGGAAATATAAATGTAGGTAAAATATAAATCAGAAGTGTACGGTTTCTGCCATAGAATAAAATGAAATAGCGCGCGTTAAGGAGCTCGTTAAATGCGCGTTTTAGTAAAACATAAATGTACCTAGTCGCAAGAAAGGGAATCTAGTTAGAAAATACCTTCCTCTCTCTCTCTCTCTCTTTCTCTCTTCGTTTCTACCACCTTTCGCACGAGGCTGTTAGCTCCGCGATTTTTTTCGGGCCGTTGAAAAGGCAGCCGGTCTCCGCCGCGATAAAAGTGTCGTTGATCGTAAAATCGATGATCATAAAACGCGACGGATCAGAAAAGGGAAGATCCCGAGCAACGCCCTCCGCGCCGAAGAGCTCAATTACAAGGCATAGCCGAGCAGAAAAAGGAGAAAAGAAGACGGAAAGGACACCAGGAAAGATATCGTTGGATTTACGCGGCTTGTTTTCCAGGTTCGTACGCGCGTGGTCCGGCGACGCACGGTCCCATTGGCTCGTAAAGCGGCCGAAGAGTTATTGCCGGACTATTTATCGAATCATTACTGTCCATAGAAATCCAATGACGCCGAGGGGGGGAACCAAGCGCGCGCGGTAAAGGGAGTCGCGCAGATCTCTGAAACACACGTGGCACCGCGGCCGGCCTTCTCTTTCCGAAGGAAGTCGTGTTTCTTCGTTCGTCGCTTTTAGATGCCAACGATGTAATTATTGGCTCGCGTGTCCCGATAAATATCCACCGGGAAACTAGCCGCGTTCCGCGTTCCGATTGCTGCGGACACGTTGCGCAACTTGGCTACCGGCTCGTTGAAGAATTCGCGCGGCGCGACGAGCTTTAAAATCGTGGGGCGAAATTGGGGATGGATTTTTGGAAATTTTTTTGGAATTATTGCGACGAGGTTATGTCAAGATTGTTAGTTGATTATTGAGATTATTAACGTTATTAACTAGGTTGGTGATTACGAAATTGTGCTCGATACGAAAAACAAAATGGCGGACGAATAAATTTAATTTCTGCAAAAATCTGAATCTTTCCTAAAGTTATGGTTGCAAATCTGAATATCAAATTTCAAAATACAAAACGGCGTCTTTAAAGTAGCTAATTTATAAGTTGAAATTTCCAAAGTGAAAACTGTAATTTTTACGGTTTTGGCGACGATTTCGAGTTTTTTCTGCCGTCGCAGGCCACGGTGGACGCGGAACCAGGGCCAGCGCCGTGATGTTTTTACAATGTCTGGCATGTCGGACGCACGGGAAATTTATGCCGCGCCCGCTCGCGGGAAGAGGATTCGGCCACGAGGAACGCGAGCCATTATGTGTTTTACCCGGAAAGACACCGTGGAGAAGCGATGTAACTTACGGAATCTGGGTTACTTGTTTCCGCTGGAGAACCTAAGAGGATTAGCGTCGGCCCGGTCCCTCTGTTTTATCTTCCCTATTTGCTAAGTTATTTATTAGATGTCTTCTTACGAGGTGCCGGGAGAGGATCCACCTAGTTGGAGTGGATTTCTCTTGCGACGATATGGCCGTTTTCATTGAAGACGTCCGAGCCATAAGGTGAGAGCGTTCTCTGCCTCCGAGACGAGTTTTAGCGACCATATAATTTCTTTTTCTTTTAGGCGGAATTTCCTATTCGCTGGTAACGAGGGGTTGTTACATAGATACGACTCTTTTGAATTTTATTTCATTTTCACAGATTCGAATTTGAGGATTTTTTAGCGAGGAAATAGAGATAGTGAAGTTGGCTAATAAAATCGTAATATTTTACAAATCCTAGTATTTCTATTTTCTATTTAGTTTGAAATACTAAAAATCACAAGATACGCACAAAATATAATAAAAATGGCTTCGAGTATAAAAAGTAAAATCCGCCATTTTGTTTTTCGATGTATCAAGTACAGCTTCGTAAACGACAACATACCTAAAAACATTAATAATCTTAATAATCAACTAATAATTAAATGAAGCCTACTGAATTACTGAATATTTATTCGAAATTAATATCTACTCAATAACTTAATAATTGTTTATATTAAGAACAAATACTCAAATTATAAATACTGAAAACGCGTCCTAAAATCGCGACCATGATGGAATCAACAAGCGACAGTTAACAAAAATTCAAAGTTTGCTCAAAACAACGTGCGTCGAGGTTCAAGCATCGTTTAAATAATTTCGCGTGTTTCCTCCGGCAGGATGCCCGCGTTACGGTGAGGTATTCGAGACACGAAACATTGGATTCCCATATGCAGCGCTCTCTTTCGGGATCGATAGAATATTTTAATAAAAGTTGCTCGCATGGGCGCGCGAAGTTTTATCGTGATTCCGAAGCATCGGTGGTTTCTCGTCGACGATGGGGGCGGCGGCGACGGTGTTGGCGGTGTTGGTGGTGGTACAATACGGGGGCGAACCAGCGAAGCACGAGTAGCGAATAGTTCCCGGGATTCGAGGCAGAAGACGGAAAAGAAAAAGAGCACGGAGCAGCGGCGCGCACACACAGGGTTTTGCCCCGGTGTGTTCCGATGCGCCTAGCATAAGTACAAATCCAATTTCTACGACTCGTCGACGTGCTCGATGGCTCGTGAAATGAAGATACGCGGAGACGACCGGGCCCGACTATCCTCTACCTACGTCTCGTATACACACGCCTACAAGGTGTTCCGGAATTCTCCGCGATCTGTCCGTGGGATCCGCGAAAGTTTACGTGGACCACCGATTTCTTTCTTTTTCTCTTCTTTT
>NW_027589799.1:0-904 GCF_028453695.1 Augochlora pura
AATTTTTTTTTAGTAATTATTGATTTATTTATTGATAAGTTGGTTACTTGAGCTGTTCATTTTGACTGTGATTTAAATCGACTTGTTATTTTTATTTTATTATATTGTATTTTATTGTACTATACTGTGCTACGCTATACTATGCTATATTATATATTATACTATACTGTACTATACTATCCTATGCCGTGCAATGCCATGCCAACCTATGCTATGCTATGTTATGGTATGCTATTCTATGCTATACTATACATTATATTATACTATACATTATACTATACATTATACTATACTATACATTATACTATATTATATATTATACTTTACTATACATTATACTATACTATACTATGCTATACTATGTTATGCTACAGTACACTGTGCCACACTATGCTATGTATATTTTATTATATTATACTATACTATACTATATTACGCTATAAAATTAAATACCGCAATATCAATAAAAATGGGCCCATGTCGCTTTCAAAATTGACAGCTCATTGATAAACAAATTCTTCACTCACCAACGCGTCCCTTATTTATTAATCGCATTTTAAACAACGTGTTAGTAACAACAAAAATAGAAACATTCAAAGAGATGGAAGGAAAACGAAATCGTCGCGTGGACATTGTTTATTAAGATCCTTTGCAATAGGCGAAGAGAGAGAGAGAAAGAGAGAGAGAGAGAGAGAGGAAGTCGTTTGTCGAGGAAATTGGTTTTCTCGTATGATTGTTCCTATAAAATGTAATTACCGGACGGAGAATGTTGACACGAGCCGCTCGCGGATTCTCGGCTCGATTTGCCGAGACGCGTAATCGAGGTCACGCGTGGAATAACTATAAAATATTCATTAAAGGGAAAGAAAGAGGATCGTAATTAGAATCCGCGGCGCGGACTTTC
>NW_027589799.1:1004-5000 GCF_028453695.1 Augochlora pura
CCGAAAGGGTTAAACGACTCCTACGCATTGGAAATTGCAAGACGCGATCGCGCGTCTGAATCAATACTAGATCGATTATGGTACCTCCAAGCGATTAATCCAGTAGAAAAGGAAGTCATAGGTTTGAAAGGGTTAAAACAAAACGGCAGTTCCGCTATCAGAGCGGTAAAGGCTGAAGGAGGCGTCTGCCGGCCGACTCCGCGGCTCGTATGCGCAGATAAACGCACGTTTCCAGGTGATTCAGGTGCGCGAGCAGGTGTTCGATATCAGGACAGTAAGCGTGGAGGAGGATATCGGTCGTTCTTACCGTTTTTTCTTCCGGCGCGCGACAATTTCGTCGCGCGTCGCGCGTCGCGGACCGTCGGCCCATGCGCGACGATAACGTTCTCTTATCTCGTTTCGCGTTCGTGTCTGGTAACAGGAATTGCTTAAGCGCCGTTATCGTTGCATAGCGATCTGGTGCATCAACGATCCATGACCAAAAGTCAATTTTGCAAGGGTTCGACGTAAGGATTTATTTATACCTATAAACATAAGGATTTATTTATACCTATAAATATAAGGATTTATTTATACTTATAAATATAAGGATTTATTTATACTTGTCAATATAAGGATTTATTTATACCTATAAATATAAGGATTTATTTATACCTATAAATATAAGGATTTATTTATACCTATAAATATAAGGATTGTTTTTTATGGCGGCTTTATAACTGAGTCAATTTTCGAACATTGTTATAATTGTTAATAAGTATTTATAGTGACGGGTTTAGAACTCGAGGCAGTTTTGCAATATTGTTAGATTGACAACGGTTAATTTTTCGGAAGAGTTTATAATCCTAGTTAATTTTGCAATATTGTTATATTGTCAAGGATTATTATTTCTGACGTGTACAGAATCCAAGTCAATTTTACAGCTGTCGTATTGTCATCGATTATTTATTTTTGACGGATTCACAACCCAAGTCAATTTAGCAATATCGTTATACCTTTATTAAAAGAACAAAGACATTTTCAACTTTTCCATCATAACAATTAACAATGTTGTAAATAATATAACAATCTCTACACGAGATAACATCAAATTAAATTTAAAAAAGAAAAAGAAATAATTCGGAGCTCGACAATTTGTTAAACAATTATATATATATACACTTAATAAATAATTTTAGCTTCAATTTGATTGAAAATAGGAACGTATGGTATATTACAGATAATAAATATATTTTATTATAAATTTTATATATTTAAATTAGAGATTTTAATTTATAGATTAATTGGTTGTATTATTATTAGTATTTTATGTTTACGTCAATTAGATATACAAATTTTGGTAGCATATTCTTCTGTAGTATATATAATATATAATTTGTTATATATAAAGTTAATTCGTAATTAAACTACAGTTAAATCCAAGACCCGTCCACAATTCTGCTAAAACAATAGAACAATATTCTGAAATTCTCAAGCAAATAAATAGATAAATGAATAAACCTTGAAATAGCGCTAAAATCATTTCGTCCACGGCTCGCAGGTTCTCCGGACCAATGAGGGCGTCGGATTGCGCCCTGCCTCGTAATTTCAAAGTACCAGGACCTTTATATCGACGGTATTTCACAGGGCAATGCGACCGGCCGCGTCCACCCGGCGTTTAAAGCCAAGCGCGTACAATGCGGCGATAATATCGGCGGCCGCGCATCGCGCATCGCGTCGCCAAATTTCTGTTGCCCTAGGTTCTGTAAATATGATCATTTCGTCGGCTGCTCAAAGTTGAACCACGTACGACCTCCCATCGAACCGGGTGTAGTATACATCGGCCCTTCTCTACGAGCCGCGACGAATTATTTGCGCCGCGGGAACTGCGAGGCGACGCCATTTTATCGTTTCGAGAAGTGTTGGATGGTTTTAACATATTTTAAGGGTACATGATTTTAGGAATTTGATTTTAGGCATTTTATTTTAGGCATTGAATTCTAGGCATTTAAATCCAGGCATTTAATTTTAGACATTCAATTTTAAGCATTTGATTATAGGTTTTTAATTCTAGGTATTTAATTCTAGGCATTTCTAGATAATTTAATTTTAGGCACTTAATTCTAGGCATTTAATTCTATGGATTTAATTCCAGGCATTTAATTCTAAGCATTTAATTTTGGGTATTTGGTTTTAGGCATTCCATTCTAGGCAATTTAATTTTAGGCATTTAATTCTAGGCATTTAATTCTATGGATTTAATTCCAGGCATTTAATTCTAGGCATTTAATTCCAGGCATTTACTTCTAAGCATTTAATTCCAGGCATTTAATTCTAAGCATTTAATTTTAGGCATTCAATTTTAGGAATTTGATTTTAGGTTTTTAATTCTAGGTATTTAATTCTATTCATTTAATTCGAAGCCTTTGATTTTAAGCATTTAATTCTAGGTATTTAATTCAGGCCATTTAATTTTGAGCATTTAATTCCAGGCATTTAATTCTAGGCATTGAATTTTAGTCATTTGGTTTTAGGCATTTAATTCCAGGCTTTCATTCTAGGCAATTCAATTTCAGGCTATTATTTAAACGGCACGGTTCGCGAACAAACGAACAATAAAACGGTGGCGCCGCGTGAACACCGTCGAATAAATTATATATTATTTTAACGCTGCCGTCCGCGCAGGTAACGCGACGTGTATGCATACGCCGCCCATATTCCACCTGAGATTCCTCTGCGCGCGGAACCGGTTCGAAACGAAACACAACCTGCTCGATCTCCCGCGTAACCTGATCCCCTGGTCGAATGCACCTGTTTGCTCACCTGAAGCCAGGGATTTACGTTTTCCAGGCCCCGACGACGCCGCGGCGGCGGCGGCGACGGCGCCCGAAACACTCTCGATCGCCTCTTCGCGTAGAACAAAAAATCGACCAATTCGGCCGAACGCACCTGACCGTGCCGAATAGTACGCGCGGCAGCAGCACCAGGTAAAAGTTGTATCACCTGTCCGAGCCATCTCCTCCGCCGGCTGCTCGCCTATTCTACTCGCGGGTGAATACCTCGATCACGTTATGCGATTCCTCCGCGATCGCGAGATTACGTTCTCTAACCCTTTCCTTCTTCCGCTTCGTCTTTCGCGACGCAATTTCTTCTTCTCTTTTTATTATTAACGCTGTTGCAACTTCCAAGAGGAAATTATTGTGCAATTTTACTCGATTTTGCGTTTTATTTAAGATCGACAGGGTAAATTGTTTATTATTAACGCTGTTGCAACTTCCAAGAGGAAATTATTGTGCGATTTTACTCGATTTTGCGTTTTATCTAAGATCGACAGGGTAAATTGTTTGAATGTCGGAGCGTTGGTTGCATTTTTTGGTTTATAACTCTATATTTAAAGAACGTCGTACAATAATTTCCTCTTGGAAGTTTCAACTACGTTAATAATAATAATAAAGTTCAAAATGCAACTGCGTTAATAATAATAAGAAAGTTCAAAATTCAACTGCGTTAATAATAATAATTAAGTTCAAAATGCAACTGCGTTAATAATAATAAGAAAGTTCAAAATTCAACTGCGTTAATAATAATAATTAAGTTCAAAATTCAACTGCGTTAATAACAATAAGAAAGTTCAAAATGCAACTGCGCTAATGACAATAATAAAGTTCAAAATGCAACTGCGCTAATAATAATAATAAAATTAAAAATGCAACTGCGTTAATGACAATAATAAAGTTCAAAATGCAACTGCGCTAATAATAATAAAAAAGTTAAAAATGCAACTGCGCTAATAATAATAATAAAATTAAAAATGCAACTGCGTTAATAAAGTTAAAAATGCGACGATCGTTTTATAATAGCTTGGAACGTCACAAAGGTTTAAACATAAGCGATATCGCGAAACACGATGTCCGGGTTATCGCGATCGCGCGGACGCGCGTCGATGCTAAAACAGAAACGCGAGCCGACTCGCATGGAGCGCAGTGTGTAATTCAAGACCTCCACGGAGCCCGCGCG
>NW_027589800.1:0-3000 GCF_028453695.1 Augochlora pura
TTCATAACATCGCGTATACCTTAAAGTCACCGCTCAAAGAATTAAAAATATTCTTTTAAAAATAAATAATCGAGAGCTTCCTAACCTATAACAGAAAGCAACAATTTGCGTCCCAAGTCCACGCGCGAGCAGCATAAGCCAGGAACGTGAGATTATTATTTATAAGAAAATCGTCGAGGGTTCCGCCAACGTAGCAGAATTCCCGATGCGCAAGCTGTGCAGGTGAGCATAACCCCGCGCGCGGCACGCGACACTCGGAATTTATATATCACCTCCATCCGACGTAAGGAAAATTATTGTTCCGCCCGCGATATTTACGTAACATCTTTTATACCGGGCCCTGTCATCTTTCGCGAATCCTTTTGTCTCTGGATACGGGGAAAAATTCATACCGGGTTATAATCCGTGTGCATGCACCGTGCGATGCGCCGGTCTACCGGATAAGCATTCATACATTAAAATAGGTCACCTAATACGTGTCACGGAGGACAGAATCTTTTTTTTGTTCCCCCGCGAAATCTAGCTGTCTCCTGCGGTTCCCTTGCCGGCATTGTCGTTTTTATCCGGTGAACATGCTCAGTGCGCTAAACAGCCGCCGGGTGTAAAAGCCTCTCTCTCTCTCTTTCTCTCTCTTTGTCTCTGTCCCGTTCTCTCCACCTTTTTCTCCCGCTCTTCCCCCCTCTTCGACCCTCTCTCTCTCTCTCTCTCCCCCTCTCTCTGTCCCGCTCGTATTCGGTTACGCGAATTAGCCGGTTCGTTACGCGCCGGTCGCCGGGGTGGTTTTTCCTTTGTTTGATCGCGGGGGCGCGATCTCCGTGAAACAGGGACAAAACATTCGGATGAATATTTACTCCCGCGCATCATATATTCAGTTTTGCCGTGGCACCGGAACAATCTGGATTTCGGAATCAATTGAAACGGCGGATACCTGTTTCGTTCGCGGTACCGTCGATTTGGCTCGTTTAAAATTTCATGAATACGCGCGGACCCACGCGCCCCGTATACGAAACGCTTGCGAAACAACGGTAACACCTTATCAGACCCCCTAATCGCCACCGTATTTACGGGGTCCGCTTATGATGGCATGAAACGAGATTTATCCCCGAACCAGACGCCGCTCCGATTCCCAATTGTCGGCAAAACTCTTTCTGAACAGAGGTTGCCGTGGATCTCCGCGGATCTTTCGAATCTACTGTAATTGTTTACCCGCGAATTTTTTGCGTATATTTTGTCTATCCGAGAGGATTTAATACTAGAGTTAAAAATATTGTTCTGTCACGTTACGAAATAATTTTATCGATGAAATTTGTTTGCATTTAGGAAGCTGTTGAAAGCATAACTGTTGCATGGGTCGCAAATATTTAATTTCATATGTGTAGATGGAAAAATCATGGTTCGTAAATCTTCGTGGGCAATTTTAACCCTTTGCGGTCGAGAGGCGACTCTAAGGCACCGCTAAAAATGATCATGCCCGCGTTTCAAAATATTCTATAATCTCATATTTCTTTATATTTAGAAAATTATTAAGAGCTGTTAACTTGTTGCATCAGTCGCAAAATGCAATTCCATAATATATAAAATGCTTCAAGTTATATAACCGTGCAACACCACATAATGGCAACACCACAAGTCTAAACATATATTTAGGATTACCACCTAAAATGGCTCCGACTGCAAAGGGTTAAATTTTGCGTCAATTCAGTTTAGTTTACAAAGGGGTTGAGAATGATTACATTACACAAGAAATATAAAACTTCTGCTTCTTGAATTTAGTACAATTGTTCGCTTCCATAGAAATCCGTCGCCAAATATTTATTCTAATAATAACAATAATAATTCTATAATACGTTGTTCCTCTAGCATTGCTTTATTATTCGCAGCCAATAATTCCGTGCTAAAAGTACCGAACCAAAGAATACGCTCCGACCCTCGATCCCCCGTAGAATTTTTAATTGCCTGCATAAAATTTGCCCGGCGAGAGGCGCTCGATGAGTCCGATCGGGTCGCAAAAAAATTGGTTATCGACACGAGAGCGAGGGAAGCGTTTATCGACGGCGAGCTAGGGGTGTGTAGGGGGCACGGTGAAGCCTGGGATCCTGGCCTAGAGACAATTAGCAGGCTCTCGTTTCCTTTCGAGGAACCGTGGTAGAGTCGACGAGGTGGAGGAGGGGGAGGAGGAGGAGGAGGAGGAGGGCGCGCGCCGCCCCGGGCAAGAAAGCGTTCGGCCCCGAAACCGGATCGAAGCGTGACCGATCGGGAGCCGCGATCGGGCCGCGTATTATTATGTATATCTCGCGAATTAATTCGGGGCTAGATCCCGCGGGCCGTTTCCTCTTTCGGTTTCTGGATCGCTGGGCCAACAATTTCGGTCACGCGAAACCGAGAAACGATCGACGCGCGCACACAACGATCGACACACACAACGATCGACGCACACACACCGGCCGTGTCCGCCTGCGAGACAAAGGGATAGACGAAGACGGATCGAGGAGGAGAGGGGGGTGGCGGGACGGGTGGCGCAGATGCGCGAACTAACGAACGCCGCCATGTGTTTGCCTAGCTAAACCAACTAACTGCTAAATCGCGACCGATAAGCCGCGCTCTGCTAACGAAGCCCGGGCCGCTTATCCGCGCGTTTCTAAAGAATCAACCGGCTACGGGACCCCTCCCCGCCGCCACCGGTGATAAGACAAACAATTACTACGGCATTTGTCGGACCGTGCTCAGCGCGCGCGCGCGCGCCCCCCGTACCCTTGTTTGCGAATTATTTCGCGTTCGCGTCGTCGCCGCGATACAGTGTTTTTCGACCACCCGACGATCCCGCGATCAGAATTCGAAGCGGTAGAGAAAGTACATTATAAACGAGAACCGACTCGCGCGAATTACGAGACGACGTTCGTCGCGATTTTTCGCTGCTTTTTATGGCTACGCGTGTCTGGATGGGGAAGTACAGGGCGTGACGAAATTATGGTAGTTCTAGGAAACGAGAAGTTTTTCAGG
>NW_027589801.1:0-5298 GCF_028453695.1 Augochlora pura
ACATCTGCACTGCAAGATGACATTGGAAGGTAAACAGAATAAAGTGAATTGTTATCCCAAAATATGCGTCAAAGTTCGAAAGTTCGGAAACCGTTCCGTAGACGGAATGTTAATCCTTGTATTCAGAACCATTTAAACTCTAAATGTACTTTGTTTCTTCTGACACGCAGCATTTTGATTTTATATGACTTAGAACACTTTAAATGCGTCTCATTTGTATTTACATTTATGCCATTTATATATTTATACTTTCTACACTTTTAGATTTTCAAATATAAACAAATCTGATAATGTAAAAATGATATTGGAATCATTGATACAATTTTTTTTACTCAAGCGCAAAATGTTAATATATTTTAATTTACTCTTTCAAACTTAAGTGTATTCCAATAAAAAAAAGTCGCAAAAAGGCTTATTAATCTCCATCGATGTAACGCGAGAAACGGTATCTTTATTGAAACGTAATGCCTGTTTTTAATACCGCGTCATAACACGGCGATAAAACATCGAATATGACCGATTTGCAATTCGCAACATGACACGCAGCTGCGAGAATTTCATTTTACAATGGTGCGGCGACGCATTGCCGGCAATGATGTTTCCGGTTTTTCGTTACTTCGCGTGTCAAGACGAATTATAAAGATATTATCTGAGGCTAAGTCGTTTCATAATTGTTAGCACGATTAAATTGCTTCGTATAATACAAATACTAATCGATGCCTGTTTATGACGAATACCCCTTGCAGGCTCTTTTTCCACCATATAATTGATCGTTACATAATTATAGTTAATAAAATACTATTATCCGTTATTGTTATTTAATTATTTTCATTTTCATTATTACGAATACTTTTTAACTTTTGCAACAATAATAAGTAGCACGAATGCAATATAAACAATTCAAAAATTGTATTATCGTCGAATCTATTGAAATGGTTAAGAAAATAATTTTTCTGTAAATATCTCATTAAGAACACATTTTGTGGAAAAATATTAAATGCAAGAATTACTCAATTTCGAGACTCTAAAAAAAAGAATAAAAAAAATAAGAAGGTTACATAAGTAAAGAAATTTTCCATTTTATTAACTATCCATGTAAGATAAAATCTGATTGAAAAATGTATTATATAAATGTTTATTCTTTCTTCGCGTAGAATAAAAATCTGTAAATATAAATATGGGTTTCCATTTAAATAAATAAAATTATCCTACAAATTTTCTTCAAGGCGTTAAGAAAACAAGTTCAATAAAATAGTTGCATTTCCATCTTGAAATCGAGTAACTTTTGTATTTAACATTTTTCCCGGAAATTTATAATTGTAGAGATTTTTAGATTTCATTTATTTTAAATTCGTTTATTCATTTATTTTTAATTTTAAATTCGTTTACTCATTTATTTTTAATTTTAAGTTCGTTTATTCATTTATTTTTAATTTTAAATTAGTTTATTCATTTATTTTTAATTTTAAATTCGGAACAGCACTTAAGAATTTGAAGAAACTTAAGAAGAACATTATAAGCATGTTTCCGTGCACAGTAGCGATAAAATATCTGGCTAATGCAAATGTTACATTTCATAATCGCTTTGCGGTCAGAAATAAAGTCTGAGAATGATTATCAGATAACTTTTATGTAGTACAAATGATGCCTTTTTCAAGCTAAGTATATACATGCGTTCTTTTCAACATGTTGCCATAAATAGCTTAAAATTCAACGATAAAGTTTTGAGAAATTAGGATCACGATGCATACTTGTAGTAACAAAACTGTATAGCTTGCAATTATATTAATTAAACTCTTGTATTTCATAGAATAGGTATAATACGTTTGCTTTTTCTATATTTAATTAGTTTTTCACAAATAATAGTAACAAAAAGAAGTATAATTTTTTTGAGGTATTATCTTTATCTCGATAATGACGGATCTTCTGATAGTGTGCAGTAACTACTTTTAAACCAATGTCAGATACAATAATAATCTTTTTGTTACCAACATTCTGCTGATCCACCGGATTATCGAGTATTACGTTATCTATCCTTTTCTTCAATCATTTGTACGGTAGCAGACTGTTCCAGTAAATTAAACCAACAATATCGATTCAAATCAAAATTATTTCATTATAATTAATTAATATTAATAAATAGATATTTCTTGCAAGACTAGTGCCAAAAATTATATTATTTGCCACTAGATTGCAAATCATTAGATAAAATAATTTTCTGTATTAATTGCAGAAAATAGAAACCAAAGCAAAAATTCCATGTCTCTTTAATCATTTTAACAGATTAAAAATAACCAGTTGGTATACCTAATTAAGGGTATATTATTATTAAAGGGTAAATTTTCCTTTAAATTTTCCTATTATTACAATTTTTATTTACTCCTTCGTAAATACATACAATTTACAGTTTAGTAGTTTCAGTAACAAAATTCATTTTCAAATACAGCATGACTCAAATTAATTTACAAAAGACTTTAAATTTTTCGTCTTACAAAAGTATGCCGTCTTAATTTTAATAACTAAATAACAAACTATTCTTGTGTCCATCCGCCTTTAGATTTATTCTTCTACATTGAATTTGTAATTTTGCCGATGTCAAAAGTTTAAAATAAATTTGAATCCTTATGCAAATTTATTAAGTTAACGTTTCATTGAATTGATCCTTCATTCAAACATATTTGGACAGATTTGATTAACCCTTTGCACTCGAGTGGCGACTTTGAGTCGCCACTAAAAATTGTTTATTATTTTTCAAAATAATTTTAATAGTGTCAGACTCATTTATATTAGACTTTATTTATGTATTAGTTATTCTATGTTAGACTATATATATAAAGTAGAAATTCCGGAGATCAAAAAATATGTTAAAAATATAATGAAAATAGCTTCGTGTGCAAAGGGTTAATTCTAATAATTTTAATAATTTTTTTAATCGGAAACATTTGTCAAATAAATCGTAGAGTAATTTATGATAATTGTTATTCAAATAAAATATTCCAGTAAAAACTACGCATTTGTATAATTATCTTAGATAAATATTCCAAATAATATAAATAATGCCCTGCTCTAGCAATTCATCACCGAAGAAGACCAGGTTTCGTTGTAATTCCATATTAATCGTCGATTCGTGGCATTAGGATCGGCGCGATCCATTAAAGACGCGTGCGGATCCATTAAGCTGCAGCGTGTCAAGGATACGCGGGGCGCCTTGATCGCGGTTCGCGGATCAGACATCCTCCGGGACACCCGTGTCCGTACGAAACGCGAGCCGCCAGCTTTTGAATGAGTTTTTGAGTGAATAAAAAGATTGGTGGGGTTACGATGATGAAGAGGTTGAAGGTGGCGGAGGTGAGAAAGAGGGGATCCCGCGTGTCGATTGGGAGGGAGGACGGACGAGCAGTGGAGAACAGCAATATATGAAGGCGAAACTGCCGCTCCACAGACTCAATAGCCCAGAAACTTCACATGGTGTACTGTCGAACACACGGTGGATTCGCGTGCGACAGAAACGACAGTTTTCTTTCAACCTCTCGTTCGTTTCTTTTTCAGTTTGTTACCGAACTCTTTCCGTTCCTTCTTTTTCTCGTTCGTTAGTCTACGAGACTCTCTCTCCGCTGTTTCGAGTCAAATCGTGTCTTCTGTCACAAACCGCCAGTAACACCGTGGTGACCAGCCGATTGTCGATTGTTTTCGCTAGTTTCGACAGGGAGTTTGCTTGTGAACGGTGATCGATGATCGATTTCCTCGGGGAAATGCTTGGACCGTATCAATGAGAACATCGTCCGCTGCCGGCCGGATCTAGTGACGAACCGGAACAGGGTGCTAGATTCGCGCAAGTTTTTGTTCTCCGACAAAAGTGTGTAACGTGGTAACGATGGGAAAGGGTTGGAAAGGTATGTGGATTGTTCTTGTTTCGTGAGAGGCGGTAATCGGTGACGTGGAACACGTATTTTCAGTAATTTGTTTGTTGGTTTGTGTGATTATGGAAATTGTGACTTCGAATTTAGGGTCCCAATATTTATAGACTGTGGATTTTTATGCAAAATAAAAATTACCTAGTCTATACACGAGTTGCATAGACATTTCTTTTATTATTTAACAATGAAATAGTATTTGTAAATTCTTTGAACGTGTTCACTGTTTCGTATTATTTATTATAATATAATAATATAATATACTTATTTTTGTCATACACGCGTCAAATCTGCAATCTTTTCACAGCTACTGGTTTATTATTGCAAATGTAATTCTCACGAGCTGTATTATATAATTGGCGCAGTCGTGTGCGTTTCCTTGTATTCGAATATAGCCGATCTGTAATAGGTAATTTAATTAAGTAACATCTAGATAAGTGCTTTTTTATTACACGATCTATTTCAGAGCCTTGAAAATCTTATTTCTCGGTTCCACAAAAAAATATCTTTACCTGTGTAAACAAATTTAATGATGTGTGCTTTCTTAAAATAATTATGCGTATCGAAGTGTTATTAATAGATTGCAAATTTTTTTTTTAAATTTTGACTTAGACAACTTTCATAATTATGGGCACATATAACGTAGAAATGTGAACACTCAAATATGTAGCTCCATGTTTTTGGAAAATGGACATGGGTCATTTATGATAACGTCATTTATCGTTATTTAACATCATGATAACGTCATTTAACCTTATTTAATATTTTTGACGTTATTTAACATTATTTAACGTCATTTAACGTTATTTTATATATATATATAATTTCTTCGTTTTAGAAAACACTCAAAAGAATACATAAATAATTGATTAGCTTGAAGATACAAACAATACAATAACAGCTTCGTGATCTTGAACAAAATTTGTACAAAAGTATAAATAAACATATTTTGGTGTTTCGTCGTTACGTAAATGAACTAACAATAAGTCAGTGCATGGATATGCATGTTGGCGACGTCGTCGTTTCAGACTGCTGGTTCGATAATAAATTACACAGGAAAATTTTTTTGTCGCTTCACGGTATGCGATTCACCGGGAGCGAAGTTAACCAGGGAAATCATTTGCACAAATGTTATGAAAGTCGACGATTATAAGCATTATACCGCCCCTTATCGCGATTTCATACTAACGCGTGTACATACCGTCTAACAAGAATTTGCGTCTGAAACATAACATCGCGTCGATAATCTTTGCTATGGAATCAAATCGATTACGTGATAATAGGATTAACTGTAAAAGAATTTGGGATTAGTACGTGCGTGACGCGTTATCAGTCCATTGAACACTAGCAACGTGTTCCTTAACATTGATTTCAGTAGTGATAA